>NC_062539.1:12431209-12501209 GCF_022655615.1 Tachysurus fulvidraco
AGAGAGAGAGAGAGAGAGAGAGAGAGAGAGAGAGAGAGAGAGAGAGAGAGAGAGAGGGCGCGGTAATGTGTGTTTATTTGGTCTATTAGACAGCGCAGATGATCTCAGAGGAGGTGAAACGCTTTAATTAGAGTCTAATGCGAGAAATGAATTCACCGTTTCTAATAAATTAAAGATTAAAAGCGCGTGACAGCTGTATGGCCTCGAGCGCGACATCCATCATTGCTTTAAAGAGGGGTGGGACTTCGGACAGATATATCTAAATATACATCTAAGCTACACTTTAATACATCAACATATACGTGTGTATATACTCTCAATTAAATAAAGCCTGCAGCAGGCACGTAGCGACATTTACTTATATAATAAATATACACTTGATATATTTACTTGTTTAATGATAAATGTTTACTCGTTTCCCACAGAGCTAGTAATAAAACTGTGAAAACTGTGTGAATGTGAAATCTCAGAATGCAAATGAAACGAGTGTAAATGACAGCACATCTCTGTAGCAGCGATTCAACTTATTCATTCATCAAAACACTCCTCCACTTTCCACACATCCGTTACTCTGCTCATCTTCATATAGAGTTCATTCTGCATTATAACCAGTGAAAGAACAGAAATACAGATTATTATCGGATCTGAAATTATTCTAATCATACTGTTAAGGGGAATTAACCATGACACAAAAAATGAAGATTTATAAAAAAAAATAATAATAATAAAAAATGCACCTGTCTAATTACATTTAACAAAGACGTACAAAAGTTAACTGGAACTTTTTATATAATAATAATTTATTAAAATAGTTATAAATATAATGAATCCGGGTTTTTTTTTTGCCTTTGAATTTTTGAACATTTAAACATTTGTGTACAGATTAAGCTGAGCAGAATTTGAGTTTTTTATTTCATTCTATTCCTCACTTTATTTTATTTTTCTTTGTATTTCTTTTTTAAACTCAATTCTTAATTCTTGTTTTGCTTAATCTGTGTCTTAATCTGAGATCATCTTCATAGATTATCTTCATAGGCTTCATGTGGATTAAGATTTAATCCAGTTAAATGTTTATTTAATCTTATTTAATACATCACTAATTCTAAAATTATATTCCAGTTGAATTAGTTATAATCCGACAGATTCATTCTAGCAGCTCAACTCAGTTATAATAACAATAATAATAATAATAATAATAATAATAATAATAATAATAATAATAATAATAATAATAATAATAATAATAATAATAATAACGTTTTTGAACTAATGAAAAAAACTAAAAGGGTCTGACGCATTTGCTGGAAAGGTTTAAATATTGAGTTTGTGGTTTTGCGTTCATTTCTTTGTTTTTTATGTTTAATATTTACATTTATTATTCTAATTTATTTACATCACTTTTATTCAACTTGTGTTTGTTTTAAATCTGCTTTCTGAATCATAATATATACTTTAGTGTATGTAACTTAGCAACAACTAGACTTTTCTATGAATATAAAAAGAAGTGCCGGACAATCCGCCTTGATCTAATGGACACTCACCTTCTTTTTAATTCCGACTTCCTTCCGGTCTGAGACGCACTTCCCCAGGCGGAAGATTCCAGGTACCGGTCCGAGGCGCGCGCCCGCGGGGATGCTGCAGTCTGCGAACACGCCGATGGAGGAGGAAGTTCGGCTTGCCTGCATGGCTGAGATGTCTGATATAAGGGGTGTGTGGGAGCGGGAGTGGAAACCAAAACTGAACCCAGGGCACACACTCTCTCTCTTACTCTCTTTCACACACATACATACATGCATACACACAGAGAGACTTGGGTGTGATGAGTTTCGCGTCCTCGCGCGCTTTGACTGTGTTTGAGCTCTCCTCCTTTTTCTTACTGCTGAAGGGAAGTGAGGAGGGGTCTGAGAAACATCGAGTTGCGCTCTTTTTTTCAACAGCTGTGTGTGTGCGTGTGTGTGTGTGTGTGTGTGTGTGTGTGTGTGTGTGTGTGTGTGTGTGTGTGTGTGTGTGTGTGTGTGTCTGTGTGTCTGTGTGTCTGTGTGCGTGTGTGTGTGTGAGAGCTGGTCACATGGAGACTTTCCCCCCTGCCAGGCTCATATAATAATGAGGCGCTCCAAAACCGCTCAGGAGACAATTATGCGCCCCCGAGCGACCCCCAAAAAATCCAATTTGTCAAGGGCAGAGAAAAGAGCGGCCGCATTAATCCTCAGCATGTGGCTTTGTGCTCCGGACAGGTCCGAGATTTTAAGTGACAAACCCGCTGTATAATTTCACCATAAATTCTCGGAGGCTCGCGCTTTGTTTCCACACAACACCGATTTTTCTTCTGGAGTCGCAGAGAGCTTTAAGCGTCCACTCCTTCATCTTTTATACACTTCAAAGCGCCTTTATCTTCGCTCTTCTCTCTCTCTCTCTCTCTCTCTCTCTCTCTCTCTCTCTCTCTCTCTCTCTCTCTGTTGTGTGTGACTTTGTTAACTTTCTATTGACTCCCGGCGTGTGCCGAACAGGTACTCAACAGGAGGACCCACACACACACACACACACACACACACACACACACACACACACACACACACACACACACACACACACACACACACACACACACACACACACAGAGGTATTCACAATACAATAGCTACGTTTTTAAAATAATGTACAAATGAATTTCTATATATTTTCCTTTCACATTGTTCACAGCAATAACTGAAAGCAAGTTACTTTACAGGCCATTTATCTTTATTAGAACTATATAACTTTATTATAATTATAGCTTATATCTTTATATATTTTTGGACTAATTATTTAAAAAAGTGCAAAACTTAATTTACTCATTGAAAGTCTCATTAGAAAGCAAAACCAGGAATATTGAAGAAATACCGAGGAAACTCAGTATTTACACAGCGATAATTCATAACTATTGAGGTTCAACTGTCACATAAAACTGCTACTGTACTTTAGATGTATACGAACTGAATTAACACCCAAATTTCCCTGCAAGAAGGGAAATTTGGGTGTTAATTCAGTTCGTATACATCTAAAGTTCTATACATTCAGTTCGTATACATCTAAATTATGTAACACAATACGGTTTTGATTAATGACTTTGTTGAGTTTTTTTGTCTTGTTTAGATAATAAAGGTAAATTGTTGTTTATTTTAATCCTGAACGAGTTATTAAAAACTCAAAGGTGATTTGCGAGATTTAAGAAGGCGAGCGATGGTTTAATTTTGCACTTGAACACTTTAGGAGTTAAAACTGGACTCAGAAAGTGTTAAAGCCAAAGGTGTGTTTGCCCATGGGAATTTTCAAGATGGAACGAGTGTGAGGAGGTGAAGAGGCACTTTGCATCGCAAAAGGTTATAGCGTGTGTGTGTGTGTGTGTGTGTGTGTGTGTGTGTGTGTGTGTGTGTGTGTGTGTGTGTGTGTGTGTGTGTGTGAGGTAGATAGATAGAGTGGTTGGTGAATCCGGAGCTCAGTGGACAGATGAATGGAGATCCCTGGTGGGACATTGCTTCGCTAAACTGCGCCTCTTCACACACTTGTTGTTCCTCTACATTCATGCTTCATTAGTGTGTAACCTGTTAAATGGAACGGCTTGGGAGTGTGGAGAAAAGCGCAAGTGCCTTCACACACACACACACACACACACACACACACACACACACACACACACACACACACACACACACACACACACACACACACACACACACACACACCTTAAATAAAACTGCTTTTCTTCTCCTCGTGTGATGTTGCGAATTAGGAAATAAAGCTGCTCGCCGCTAATTAATGTGTTATTTTAAGAAAAAGGGGTGAACAATGGCGCCGTTCATCCTGATCTACTCTCACTTCATTTCCCATCCCATTTACTTCTAAACTCCACATTCATCCCAGTGCGCACTCACTTTCCACCACAACTTTTCCGTAATAAAGAACATTTCCTTTTGTTATCTGTCCGCGAGAGAAATATAAAAAGAAAACACTGAGCTCTCAGACACAAAGCTAAAGTGTTTCACAGAGCCGGATGGGAACCAGCCACAAATGACCAGCATTAATAAATAACCAGGGAGACCATTCACACACCATTCACACACACACACACACACACACACACACACACACACACACACACACACACACACACACACACACACACACACACACACACACACACACACACACGGGTTCGCGTGTCCTTCGCGCTTTAGCACTAAAGAAAGAGAGAGGGAGGAGATTCACTTCTGAGAGACAGAAACCCACCTGAAACACTGTACAATGTTAGATTAATGTTAAGGAAAGGGTATGATGTTTGCTGCAGTGTTTGTAGATTTCTGTTCACGTGCGTGTGTGTGTGTGTGAGTGAGAGAGAGAGAGAGAGAGAGATAAATAGATAGATAGATAGATAGATAGAGAGAGAGAGAGAGAGAGAGAGAGAGAGAGAGAGAGAGAGAGCGATCATTCTAAGGATGATCTGATTGAAACTTCTCCAAGTTTGATGCTTCATTGCTAATTTAAGCATTATATACATTATATATATATATATATATATATATATATATATATATATATATATATATATATATATATATATATAAAGGCTAAAACAGTATGCCTGAAATTATATAAAAAATCAAATCATTAAAATGTGTTAGATACAAACTATATATGTCATGCTGAAGTAAAAAATTTTTATTTTCTTTAGTAAAGTTTATTTATGAGCATAGAAAATCTTACACAGTTTTGGACCGTTACATAATGCAAGGTATTTATTAATAATTAATTCATTTACAAATAAAGTGATTGGGAGCTGATTTATATCTTCTATTTTACTCCTAAAATATTATTTTAAAAACCGTGATTGTTGTCTTTACGATTGGATGACACTGTGCAGTAAATGCTTTATCCATGTATATGTTAGTGAAGTGGACCAGCTGCTTGCGCTGTGTTAATGTGTTAATGCGGGTGGAACATTACTGACCCGGCTGTGTGTGTGTGTGTGTGTGGGGGGTGTGTATGGGAATCCCACCAGATGACCGGTCTGATGGATCTGTTCTACATTTGGATGCTGTTTGGGGAGAAATTGCTGGTGACGCAGATTTTTAGTCGCGCACAAATTTCCAACAGTAATAAGGACCACAATAATATTAGCAGCAATCATGTTAATAATAAAACAAAAGAAGAAGAGTGGTAGAGTGCTGGAGTTATTCTGGAGTCAGTTTAGTATTCAGAGCCTGAGCATTTAGCCTTGCCTTTACAACTCTCACTTTCTGTGGTCTGAAAAGAGTCGCGTAATGAGGTGTGTAAACTCGGCTGAATTGCGATGTTTCGGTGTAGCTTATAAATTCATACCTTTTCTCTCTTCGAGTGAACAGATAGAGAACAGAGAGAACAGAATGAACAGAGAGAACAGAATGAACAGAGAAAAGCTCACAAGTTCATTTCTAGGCAAATGTATTCAGGCGGGTCTGGTGTGAATGTGTTGCGTGTCAGCCGGGCCTAATTGGGATTAAAGCACTCAAACCATATGCAAAACGGGACAGGGTTTCTCAGCGCTTCAGGACACACACACACACACACACACACACACACACACACACACACACACACACACACACACACACACACACACACACACACAGAAAGAGAGAGAAACTTCGGAGTCAGATGTCCTTATACATCACCCGGTTTGGCTGCTGGGAAAAAAGCCAGAAGTGTTTTATTATAAGTGTGTGTGTGTGTGTGTGTGTGTCTGTGTGTGTGTGTGTGAGAGAGAGAGAGAGAGAGAGAGAGAGAGAGAGAGAGAGAGAGAGAGAGAGAGAGAGAGAGAGAGAGAGACATTAAGACAGATCATTAGTTATTCCATTGAAGAATCTTCTCTTTTTTCCGTCACTTTAATTTGGAACTGACGGATTTCTACGCGCCTCTGAATGAGAAGCAGGTCTGAAGGTCTGAGACAACACAATAAGAGAGAGAGAGAGAGAGAGAGAGAGAGAGAGAGAGAGAGAGAGAGAGAGAGAGAGAGAGAGAGCGTGAGTAGAACTCTAGATTTGAATAAAATCAGTCAAGTCACTGTAAAAGACCGACGGACAAATAAATAAGAAAAAATATATCGGCTATGGATGTAATACATCACACGTTTTTATAATTTATATTAATATGGAAATAATCTATCTATCTATCTAGCCAGGCTAAAATGATCTCTTTAATTATCTCTTTAATTTCAATTAAAAAAAATAAATTAAAATAATAAAAAATAAAATAATAAGAACGACAATAATTTATCACAACATATTAATAATTGATATATTTCGTAAAAACGATAATTGAAACGCTGCTACAGGTTGTAATAGAAGAATTCATTTAAAATCTTTATTACACACCGCGCGCGGGAAAATAAAAAGGTAAACGAGCTGAAATGAATAATAATAGCAACAACAACAACAACAATAATAATAATAATAAGAATAATAAGAAGTAGAAAAAGAAGAAGAAGAAGAAGGCATTGTTATCTCAATTACAATCACTAAAATTTGTGTGCCACAGAAACTTATTCGTACAAATAATGGAATCCATTAAACACAGACAGAGAGAGAGAGAGAGAGAGAGAGAGAGAGAGAGAGAGAGAGAGAGAGAGAGAGAGAGAGAGAGAGAGAGAGAGAGAGAGAGAGATTTCGCGTTTTTAACAGTGGACATTGTCACAAAGCAGCTTTACAGGAATATATAAATAGAACAGACTTTTCGTAGCCTAGTGAACTGATTTCATAGATTTTATTTGCTGAAAATCAGCAGTGATTAATGTAATGTGTGTGATTATTTATTTTGGGTATATTTCCTGAACAAAAGCAGCACCATGGACAGCACTTTCCTCCATCTTCTCAGTGTTCTTCATATCAGACTCCTAAACGTGTTTATAAAGAGCTTGATTGATTTTATTAAGCAGGATTAATGCTTTGTTTTGTGTCATTAATGTGTTTGTCCATGGTCTATTAACGAGACAACTGCCTGCTTAAATGTAGGTTAAATAACCTGAAATAAGGAGGAGGCAGAAAAAATCCTCAAACTAATGATGTGCAGCCATCAGATGTTCCTCATTAAGACTCTGACTCTGACATTTCTGGGCTTTTCTTTCTGATCTGTAAAGGAACAGGGTGAAGGGTTAATTATACACATACATACACAGACACACACTCATGTATCTGAAAGAATCAGCTTGTGGAAATGATGAGCAGTGAAATGTAAAAAGGCATATAAAGAATTTTTCCTATTCCTTATTCATCTGCATGATGTGAAAAATCTGAGTGCTCTTTTAAAACTGGCGAATGTGTTGTCTTTGGAGGTTTACACTGAGCAGTCTGTCAAATCCTGTGTAATAAATCTTACAGTTTGGGTTAAACATTGTGTTAAATAATGCTGAGTGAGCATATAACAAGCTGTTAGACTGCACACTTACACATTTATGGATTGTGGGTTTTTTATTTTATTTAATCCAAACTGATCTCACAAATCATTATTTTAATTCAGCATTTTCTCAGGCACTGAAGGAAAAAAAATCTAAGAATTATCAGCATCTACAGCACTTACCAAAATATTTATTTTAACATTTTTAATTGATTTGAACCCTAATCAGATTTAGTCCCATAATCCTTACTATAATTATTTCCTTTTAACTCAACACAGTTTGGTCACAGCCTTAAACAGCAGAGGACTGTTTACGGCTGTGTGTGTGACTTCTTTGACTTCTTTCCTGTTGTGATGTTAAAATGTCAATATTTAATATAATATTAAAGTAAAGCTGAATAATGCTGAAGGCGGAAATAGAAGAGATGTGCATGAGATACAGCATGACTGAAAGACTTAACTTCAATAAGAGGCTTCAGGACAAGATGAAATAAAAAGGTTCTTACATGACCAGGAACCTTTAATGATTTTCCAGGAGGGTTCAGCTGCTTTTAAAGCTGTGGAAATGTTATGAGAGCCTACTCACAGTGAAGAAGTTCAGGATCATGGTGTCTTGGCACCAGGGAAAAGAAGGATGGTCTATGAGCTTTACATCAACTTATACATGTGACTGCACTGTTTTCCGGGTCTGATCATGATGAGAACCAGGTGTGAACAGCTGGACAGTAACAGAAGCTGTGTGATGACCCCGAGTTCTCCAAGAACAGAGCTATGAATGTGTGCTGTGTGTATTAACTCCATTAAACCTATCTGATTCTTTAAAGATGTCCCACACAGCTGTTCAGCTCCTAACACACCTGAGCCAGGTAACTGTGGCTCGCAGGAGAGAGGAGACTCACACCTCTGATTTTTAATCCCGAGTGTTTTTCTTGCTGTAACACACCTGCGTCAGCTGCTGCAGTATGTAAAATAACATGAAGAGTTTGATCAATTCAAGCAGGAAAACAGACTGTAGTGTAGAAGAAATAAAGACCAATTTTTAATTACTCTGAATTAGATGAGTGAAATGTTTCTGAGGGATTTATTTTTCCTCATACCACAATTTAAATATTATGTATTAAAGAACGAGATTTTTATAATGTTATAGTGACAAATGTCAGAGGTGAAGGTAGTGAAAGAAAAACTCTCTGAGATGATACAGGGAAGAAACCTTGAGCGGAACCAAAGTGAAAAGAGAACATCATCCTCAACTGAATGACACCAGAGTGTGAAATTATAAATCATCATAAACACCAGAGTGGGATTATAAATCATTATAAACATTGAATTTGTGTAGAATATATATACAAAAAGGCAGTTGTGTAAAGAGTTTAATTCGAGTTCTAACACGAAGTCTTGTTGAAGTCATCGACTGATCACTGAAGACTTGAGAGAGAAACTGATAGTGACAGATCAGTGTCATTGTGCTTAAGTGAACGTCCAGTGACACCGAGTCATTTCACAAAGTTGCATTCAAGTCATTTATTTATCAATCAGACACTGAAAGTACAAGATTTAAGGCAAATGAGTGCAAACTTTTATACAGTACTGTCTTCTGTTTCCAGAGCATGAGCCTTAGAATAATCCCACATACACTAATAACTTCCTAAATTAATTATAAAGGTGCAGCGATTATTAAACCTGCTTCAGTTATGGCTGTATCCCAGAATTCATTTCAATTCAATTCAAGCTTCCTGATAAATATCTTTAATGAAGCTAAACACACAATAAACATGTTGGTAAATATATACAGAAGCTTATAAAATAGGACAAGAGTAATTTGACTTTCTGTGCAGTTTCAGTATTCATTTCTTTATATTTGGCAAATAAATAATGATCAAATTTGCAGCTGAACGACGTTGACCAGTCCGTCCTTTATTACAGTGTACATGGAAATTTTCTTTTTGTATATTTCTCACAGTTTAACATCTTCATGATGACTCACGCTTTAGTCTGCAGTATTTCATGTTTAGCCCAGTCTTGCCATCCTCCTGGATAGTGCTGTACACTGCACACACACATACACAGTGTATATTGAGTTTCATTCATATTTATATACATCAGCCTTTTTCACATTAATTTCTCACAGAAGACAACAAAACTATAAGTGTTTGAATTATTGCAGTGTGAACATTACAGATAAAAGCTGAGTTACTGGTTATAATAGTCATGTAAATAATATTATTGTGATGAGGATGATGAGGATGAGTGAAACCTCTTCCTCACTTGGAGTATCCTAAGGACTGAGCTGCTTCCAGAGCTTTTGGACTCCTCACACCTGCCAGACAGGTAAAGATCAGGCGTTCACCAACCATAGGCATTTCACCTCCATATTTCTCCTTAAACTCTTCTGGCTTCAGCTGAAGAGCCGCAATCACCTGACCCACTGCACGACACACACACACACACACACACACACACACACACACACACACACACACACACACTTTGCATACCACAGTAGTTTGTTTTTCCTTTAATCCTACATGCTGATAAAAGTGAGTACTCACGTGGCACGTTAATAGAGCCAGGTATACTGCCGTATTCTCGGAGTTCCCACGGCTCTCTCACGTCAATTACAACACCGGACCTGGTCACAAGAAGCTTTTTTATCTGCTCATAAGTCACCGACACCGCGGGCTGATCAGCTGCAGAGAAACTGCGCGTCCAAAGGTCTGCACTCACACCGGCCTGCCGATCTGAGACACTACTATAATCACTTTCACTGCTCTAATGACACGTTTCTACTGAAGCAGCTTTACGACAGTTTAATTACGACACCAACAATAACACAACTAGCGAGCTAGTAACTTCGGCTATATACAGATCTTAGCTATGGAAACCTCAATGTAATAAAGGTTGCATGATTTACAGCCAGAAGATAGTGTATAACAGTCACGATAATATTTGTGAAATCAAGAGCAGGAAATAATAAAACTCAGGTTATTAATGTTACTCACATAAACAGCGCGAGCGCGATGCTAACGCTCTCACAGCAACAGTTCTGCTTTCTGCAACTTGTAAAACACACCTCGTCAGTCGATAGCACGCGTTTAAAGCCATTTTAATGTTTGTTTGAGTGTTTATTATTTTAGGTTTAAGTCACAGTGAAGTTCAACACGACTTTGCAGTCACCGAAACGCCCTTATCCGGTTACTTGTTGATCCCACCCGCGTTCAGGTAAATCACTTCCTTCTTTTGTATGATTGGGTAAAACGCTCTCGAGAACTGAGTTGTGATTGGATAATCGGTAAGACGTATTACCATAAGCCAATCATGACACAGGAGGTGGGGTTTTATTTAAAACGTTTAGGAATAAAACGCCTCTTTACTACCTTAATAATATTATATTTTGAATGTGTGTTCAATGATACAGATCATATTTAATGATGCACTCCTATGATAACCTACTATTTTATAAAAGAGAATAAATAATACTTTCAATAAAATTGATGTAATGTATTTTTTTTAACGATAAAGTTAATTCCATTACAAGAGAAACTATATTTTACAAACAAATGAATAATAGTTTCTGGTTCCACATTAAAGAAAGTACATATCAAATTTAAACTTAAGTCAGTCATTTAAAAAACCTTTAAAACCGTACCGGCTTCCGTATCTTTCAAAACGCGGTTTTGCATTCGTCAAGGTGACGTCATGATTAACCACGTGGTACCGTGTCTTCCGTGTTGTTTCGAAATGCCTCAAACTGCGTTAACCACTCGTGATAATGTGAATACTGTGAATAGAGAATAATTATCCGGTTCCAACAGAAACATATTGGAGTTACTAATAAGGATAATATCGCAGAGGAAAAGCAGAATCTCCACATTTCTATCTTTTTCCGGAGACTTTGGGACAGGTGTCAGGTAACACGAGCTGGTGTAAGTGGTGTTAGCTTTGTCTGCTAATCCTCAGAGAGAGAAAGAGACAGACAGACAGACAGATAGAGAGAGGGACAGACAGAGAGAGATGTAAATGATGTGTGGAATGAATTACTAATTTGTGTATGTAGTTAATAAAGTGTTTATTTTGGTGTATTGATTGACCTTTTGAGTAGATTATACCATGTGTAGGTCTAATACTCAGTGGCTATGGCGATATATATATATCTGCATATTATATTTACGTGTGTGTATGTGTGTATGTGTGTATGTATGTGTGTGTGTGTGTGTGTGTGTGTGTGTGTGTGTGTGTGTGTGAGAGAGAGAGAGAGAGAGAGAAAATGTGTGTGCGTGAGAGCGAGAGAGAGAGAGAGAGAGGAGTGTGTGTGTAAGAGAGAGAAAGAGTGTGTGTGTGTGAGAGAGAGAGAGAGAGAGAGAGAAAGAAAGAAAGAGTGTGTGTGTATGAGAGAGAGAGAAAGTGTGTGTGAGAGAGAGAGAGAGAAAGTGTGTGTGTGAGAGAGAGAAAGAGTGTGTGTGATAGAGAGATATTTAGTGATATACCCTGGTTAATAATGACAATCATGAGCTGTATACAGATAGGATCAGTTCTTATGAGGTGTCATTAGATTCACATGTGAAAAATGATGTGTGTATAAGTCACACAGAGATGGGCATGTCTACAGCAGGCACTATACACTCCATGGGCACTACACACACTGCAGTGTTATAGACTTCTTTATTATAACAGCATGTTGTAGTGGGCGTGGCCTAACACATTCATCAGCAAGACACACCCTGTGGTGTGGAGCTGTGCTAGCTCAGTGTCTCTAATCCCTCTCTTCTCTGACTCACCCTTTATAACTTAGTCTATATTTTATTGTTCTGCAGTTTAAACTGGAAGACGAGAGAAACGTGTGAGTGCTTCATAAAACAGAAGAAGTGCAGATCCTCTTTTTCCACTGGAACATAACCCAGATTTTCTCCACATGTCAGTTCAGATGGGTTTCTGTCCATGGATTTATTTCTGCTGCTTGGTTTATAGAACAGAAAACACAGCGTAATGGTTTTGTGAAAATACTGATATGATGCATTTAGAGTAGAATCCCAGATGAATAAGCAAGTCACACACCTTCATGAGGAGAACTAATCTGAGCATCAGTCTGTGATCAGGGCTTTAGAGAGCTGTAGTGATCACAGTGTTGCCAGTTATAGTTAAGGTTTAGGTTTAAATTCCAAATACCTGTCGCTGGTAAACATATTTACCAAATGTTCCTCTTGTCCAGATACAGATGCGGCTAAAAGATCCCTTCTCCTTAAAAACGGCCGAGATGACGAAGCGGTCCAACAAGCCGAGGAAACCTCGTGAAGAAGAATCGTCAGATGAGATTAGCGGTAAGATGGAAGTGTTTCATTACGTGTTTATGGTTTGGTGAGTTGCTATGTAAGAGCAAAAAACTATTGGAGATGTACTGTTATTATTACGTCATCAAACTGGTTTGCTTTGTTGACGTTTTTGTGTGTGTGTTTGTGTCTGTGTGTGTACCAGGACTGACGTGTCAGCACGTGAGTAAAGCAGTGGAGTTGAACTCAGTGAAGAAAGCGGTGACAGGAAGTCTGTGGTCCGTTTGCTGTGACTGCATGAGGGAGAGAGATGTGTTTGAGTCGGAGCAGGCTGGAGCTCATGACATCCTGGTGTGTCTCAAATGTGGCTTCCAGGTAATAATAATAATAATAATAATGATAATAAGGCACTTGATAAGGTACCAGATTAATATGAAGCCACTCATAGATTTATAACTTGCCCTGTATAGAACATTTTATACTTGCAAATATTTGTATACTATTTCAAATCTCTGCTATTCTTTATTTATGTATTTGTATCATTATTCTTATTTTCTTTTTTTTTTCTTTACCTGTATTTATCACCTTGGTTCTGGAATCTGGCTCTTGATCTTGCCAATAAAAACACAAAGTGTGTGGGACACAAACTTTCACACCCAACAGGATAATCTACTCATACAGTTTAGGGGCACTCAATATAAAACAGTGCGCTCTTGAGAATTGGAGAGACTCACCAACAAAACAACTTTTCAAATATAAAAATAAATATTATTATCAGAAATAACTTTATTGATTTTTTTCCCTTGAAAGTATTAAGGTACTGGATCGTTAATACGTCTGTGTGTGTTTATGTGTAGGGATGTAGTCAGTCAGAGAAACAGCACTCAGTGAAACACCAGCAGGCTCATGTCTCAGACTCTCACTGCATCAGCATCAGTCTCAGCACCTGGAAGGCCTGGTATACATACACACACACACACACACAAACACACAAACACACACACACACATATACACACAAACAAACACACACATTCACACGTACACACATACACATACACACACAGACACACACACATATACGCACACATACAAAAACATACACACATGCACATACACACACACACACATACGTACACATACAAAAACATACACACATGCACACACGTACACACAAACACATACACACATATACAAACACACACACACATACACACAAACACACACACATATACAAACACACACATACACATACAAAAACATACACACATGCACATATACACACACACACACATACGTACACATGCACACACATACACACAAACACATACACACAAATACAAACACACACACACACATACACACATACACATACACACACAGACACACACACATATACGCACACATACAAAAACATACACACATGCACATATACACACACATACACACACAGACACACACACATATACGCACACATACAAAAACATACACACAAACACATACACACATATACACACACACACACACACACACACACACACACACACACACACACACACACACACACACATAGTGTCAGAATGTACATTTTACCAGGTTAATGTAGCTGTAAGTACACTATCCTTTATCTTCTCAGGTGTTTTGAGTGTAATGAGGAACTCTCCACACACTGCAATAAAAAAGCTTTGGCTCAAACACTCGACTTCCTGCAGAAACACTCGGCCAAATCAGCCTCAGGTAAACCACCTTCATCTTCATCACAACATTTACCTTTTTCTATACCTGAGATCAGATCAACACACAGTCAGTGGCTCACTGGCTCCCTCTGCTGGTGCAGAGTTCCACATGTTTAACGTCTCTTTCACGCTCCTTATAATGTCTTTTTAAGAGTAACAGTTAGAGTAAAGCAGCAAATTAAGATTTAGCCTATAAGATATATAGTCTTTTTTTAAATACAGATATTATATCTATGAGGTACGGGTGTAGACCTGTGTGTATGCATAAAACGTGTGTGAGAGCAGATTACTTTGTTCACACAATGATGAGGATGATGATGATCTTGTGGGCTCATAGAAATGATTAATGGCTCTGAGGTTGAAGTTTTGAATTTAAAAGCATAAAATCTGTTTTTAAAGATGAATATTAAAAGTGAAAAGACTTCCTGGCATTTAATTATTGCACGGGAACTTGTTTATCACCGAGAGAGAAGCAGCGATCCTCATTATTACGTGTAACTCATTAATATGTAGTGCAAAAGATGAAGGTTAGATTATGAAATTTTTTCCCCTCGCTGTGTTATTGCACACCACTTTTGACTGGTATTGTATTAATTCACTCATTTGCTCTCCTTTTATCTAACAGTCTTGACGAAAAAGCAATCAAAGTGTTAATTAAGATCGTTAATTAATCTCACCAGCAGTATCCGTCGGCCAGCAGCTTAACTCGATGTAGTTTATTCAGCAGTTGATTAAAAGCAGTGAAAAGCCACCCGCTTTGTGCCGTTCTCGATTCACTCGGATTCTCAGAGTTTTTGGAAATGCTTTGCGAATTGTGTTGTACACATGGCCCTGAAATAAGGAGAAAATTTGAGCCTTTGTTGTTGTTTTTTTCTCTTTTGCCACATATTTGCTTTCATTTCCAAGGCCATGTGTTAAAAACGTGTGAGGATGATTTGAATAGCAAATTTTACTAAGTTAAATTCCAAACGGTGAATTGATGTCTGAGCATTTATGGCATTTTATACAGGAATTCATCATTTCTCTCTCTCTCTCTCTCTCTCTCTCTCTCTCTCTCTCTCTCTCTCTCTCTCTCTCTCTCTGTGTCTGTCTGTCTCTCCCTCTCTCTCTCCCTCTTTCTGTCTCTGTCTCTCTCTCTCCCTCTTTCTGTCTCTGTCTTTCTCTCTCTCCCTCTCTCTCTCTCTCTCTTTCTGTCTCTCCCTCTCTCTCTCTCCCTCTCTCTGTCTTTCCATCTCTCTCTCTCCCTCTCTCTGTCTTTCTGTCTCTCTCTCTCTCTCTCTCTCTCTCTTTCTCTGTGTGTCTGTGTGTGATATTTATGACTTCAGTCTGTTTGCAGTATGTACAGTATAACGTTTATCCCAGACTCTTCTCATATCCTAAACCCCTGTATGAGGTCACTGATTAATGTTTGGTGCTGTGTTTAAATCAGCTGAATACACACATGTGGATAAAACATTAATGATGAACAGATGACACAATACATTTTTTTAATGTTTTTTTTTTGCATGGCTTTAATGTAAGGCCTTAAACTTGATTCAGATTTATAGCAAAGGTGCCAATATTTACAGTTTAGACTCAGCATTTACAATGTTTAATAGAAGACACACGAAGACTCCACAGTTTTACTTTCACTTTGTGCTAGCTTGATGTTGGTTGCTGATTTGTGATTCTATGCCTTGTGATCCAATAGAAAACGTGTAGGCGGGGCTTTGGGAGGTTAAAGAAATGGGAGGAGCTGCTTATCGTTAACAACATGGCTAACATAATACTGTTTATTCCATTTATTGCTGCTGGTTAATGCGTGTCTGTAAAAAGAGGCGTTGAACATCATCTGTGACGTGCTGTAGGGGATTAGTGGTGAAGCAGTGTTTAGTCAGTATGCCCGCTGGGGTTTGTTCACAGTGTTGAAATGTGTATAGAGGGCAGTAAAAAGCAGCAGATTAAAGCTTAAAATGAAAAATGTGACACTCTGCATGGACAACAGAGGCTTACACACACACATTCTAGGCTGGTGAGATTGCAAGTTCTCCATTTATCTGGTGTTACAGTTGCTACAGTTACAAACCCTTGCTCTCTTTTCCCTCCTCGGATCGTTCAGTGAGGATCACGCCATAGCTGGTGGTCGGGTCGCTGGTTTTGGGTCAAAGAGACCGAATCCGTCCTTCCACCTCAGCCTCCATCTCGTCCTCCACTTCTGTAAATTACCTGCTGCCACTTTTCCTGGGACCTTATTCCCTCCCGCCTGCTTAAAGAGGAGAAGAATAAAAACACGACTCCATTGTGCCCCTGAAATGAACTGAGTCTAGTGCGAGAGAGCTGGTGAAATTGCATTTCTGCTTGAAGGCCAGAGCATTTTCTGTTTTATTTCTTTTCACTCCTCAGGCTGTTGTTGCATTATTATTCTCTCCTTCTGGTCACAAAAGAGCTCCGGCGAGATTTTTTTTTCTCCCAAATCTATAATAGTTGAGTATAACAACAGCGGCAGAGAAGAAAGAAAATCCATTAACTGCTCTCTCTGTCAGCATGGAGACCTTCAGCTCGAGTACCTGAGGCCCCCTGTGAGGAGACTTGACCTCCCTGAGACAGACTTTACCTTTCAAACACAGCTGGCCTGCCTTTGTTTGAGCAAATGAAAATCTTTCTGTTCTTTATTCCTGCCCTCAACAAGCACCAGAGACGCCTCGTGCCACCGCTTCAGCCGCTGTTCAGCTTCACACACAGCTCTGACGAGGAGGAGGAGGGTGGTGGTGGAGGTGGTGGTGGTGATGATAATGAGGAGGAAAGTGATGGTGATTAGGATATGAGGAGAAGGAAATAGTAAAGATGAGGAGGAGGAGATTCTGGTTTGGTTGTGATGAAGAGATGATGATGAGCAGGTGATTGTCTTATGATAATGGTGAGGAGAATTAGAAGGTGAGGTCGTGATGATGATGATGATGGTGTGGGCAGGAATGTGTAGAGCTCAAGTGGTACTTTGAGAGAAAAATCTCAGTCATGTCTGTGTTGTGTTGCTGATGAGCTACAAAATAAAATAGAAATAAACAAACAAATTCAGATGCAGTTTGAGTTTGCTTTAATGCAGTGACATTTCCTCATTGATGCTATTTAACATTCTAACATTGTGCGCGCGCGTGTGTGTGTGCACGTGTGTGTGCGCACAGGAATGAGTGCTCTGACTGTGACATGTGACATGCTGCTGCTTCACTGATTTCTAGGACAGCATGGACTGAGGAGCTGTGTGTGTGCAGTGAAGTTGTTGGCCTCAGATGTCAGCGTTGAAGGTTTTTATGCCTCGTGGTTACAGAGTTCTCTAACAAATGAAGACATTAGGTGTTGCTTGTCTTTTCCTCCTGAGCTCCTGTTCCGGTTCAGCATCACATCACAAATCATCAGATTAGAAATAAATACTGTCTCATGCTGATGTTTCCGCTCGCTATCGGCGTAGATTTGATGGTGCATTAGTGTATTAGAGCGTAGGGCTGAGCTCCGACTCCCACGTGGCAGTTCCTCAGGGCAAAGGCTGGGCTTTTCTGTGATGGTCATTCTGATGGTCATAATGGGTCTGATTGAGCAGTCTAACATCCTGTAGCTGTTCAGCAACACAGAGTCTGCTCCTAATGTCTGATGGATCGGTGCAGGTCTCAGGGCGAGCTCTGTGTCCGTGAGCTCGTATTTGGTGTCTGCGTATCTGAGAGTCAGGTGGTGGAGCCGAGCGGACTGGAGCGCTGCAGGGAGAGAAAAACAACAAGGAACAATCTGCTTTTCCATATGCCTCGTCTCAGACAGATGGCTGCTTCACTAACGTGTCCATGAGCGTTTCTCACTCACTCTCTCACCCAGTTCAGCTTCAGCTCCATGGGAATAAAAAACCTCATCATAAGATCACTCCATACCACAGTGTAGCATAACATACCTTCTAATACTGATCTAAAACCTCACACTCAATATTAATACATCCGTTATAATCCGTAATACATCCGTTATGGTTACTTCTCAAGTGCTTTCTCCATTCTTCTGATTTTCCCTGTAGCTGTATCACGGCCTTGAGCAGAAACACTAAGTGCCTGGTAAAATTCAGCCGTAAAACAGTTCTGAAATGGTGATCTCGTCTGCTTCTCTTAAAGTTCCCAAATAATAGCACATGGAAAGTGGAACACAGTCTTGTTACTCCTAAAGGGTTTTATTCACAGAGCCACTGGAAGTTTCTTGTTCTTAAAATGGTTTAATCTTTCACCAGAGTTCTTCAAGTTCCTTCAGAAGGTTCTTTCCTGAGCAGCAAGGGAACCTCGGAGTGCAGTCCCAGATGTTCATGCACCTCTTCAGTTGTAGCCTGAAGGACAGCTAGCTCACATCATCTCACAAGAATTGTTTACAAACCACAAAGATGTATAAAGTGTTAGTGTTAATGTTCTTCACTATTCTGAAGGAAGAACGTATTAAAATGAGATATGAAGTATTTTGTAGGTCTGTCTGGATTCAGATGTCTGCTAAATGAACAAACACATCGGAAATTATGTGATATTAACGTTTCCACTGGAGCTACAAAGCTAATGTCATGCTAACAGCTAATGGACGTGTGTGCCGGCCAGATTCTTCACAGAAACCTCTGGCAGAATGTTAATCTACTTGTTACCCAGAACAAGAAGAAACACACTAGCATCCACCCGAACGTCCATAGCAACCACCTGGCAGTGCCCTAGCAACAGCTTACTGACTCTCAGTGAGAGTCAGACATAAAGTTTAGATTTTAATCAAAGCAACACTTCTGCCAGCTGAAACCCTGAGCTGATGTTTAACAATACAGAGAGATAATTCTGCTCATTATCTCTGTCTGCTTCTGTCATCTTCATAAACATGACCAGCGCCAATAACAAGAGGATTAACAGAAGCAGGGAAGTGATGGACCGATCTCACCGCATTAAACATGTTTCCTCCTGCAGCCGTTCTCTCAGTATTCCTTTGATTAACTATGTTAATTTGGGGCGCAAAAAAATCTTTAACAAATTATTTGTGTATTTATGAGCAAGCTTGTAGACTAGACCCAGTGTGTAGGCTTCTGCAGAGAATAATTGAGGATTTAACCTAAGTTGACTTTCCTAGAGAGTGTTTCCTAAAAGATCAATTATTTGTTTATATTTTTATATTTATTGACTCCCCCAACACACACACACACACACACAGATGTGTGTTTTTCTCACTCTCTCGGGTCTCCTGTCTCTCGTCTCCTCTGCGTCTCGTGTGTCCTCTGTGTTTTTGCGTCTCTGTGTTTATAGACAGATGGTGTCTCTCCCACATGACCATACTAACTTCCAGATGTTTACGAGTTCCAGATGCTTTCAGCTCCTTGTGAGCAGGATAAATATAAACGGGGGAAAAAGACGATCATTTATGCATTTTGTGTGTGTGTGTGTGTTTGTGTGTGACATTAAAAGACAGAAAAGGGTCAATATGACAAACACATTTGAACGCAGTGATGTAATTTGATTGTAATTTGTATGTAAATAGATTTTTATTAATATTATACTTCATTATCATTGCATCACTGTAAATATACACACATTATAATAAAATGCATGTCTATAAGACTGGATTAATTCATTAACAATAAAAATGCTTTACAGCGCTTTATAACAGTCTGTTATTACTCTGTGTGTGTAATCATAGTGCATTATTACAACATGGTATTACAGGACATGGCTTTATGGCAAGTTTAATTAATGCAGTGGTGCATTCTATTGTTGTGTTATTACAGGATGTTGTAGTGGGATGTTATGATCAGATCCGGACACTTAGAGGCTCAGAGCAAAAGCTTATTCATCTCAGCTATTGATTTTCTCTTCGCTATTTTTTCTTCTTCTTGGAATTCTTTTCTTTTTTTCCCCCCGCTTCACGTTTGAGCTATAGGGGGCACATACTTTTACACGTGAGCGTAGCGCACTTCCTCCATCTGAATACTGAATGTAACGTCTACAAATATAAATAAATATATCAATGTTACATAACCTAATTATTTACAAGATATCGTCATTAATACAGAATTTTAAATAGTGATTATAGACATAATACTAACTAAAGGAGTTTCTAAACTCAATAGAATTAATAACGATATAATGACTAAATAAGGCAGTGTTTATGAAAATGGCCATGTGGCAATAATTTGACATAGTCAACAGACTTTTCTTTTCACTCCTCAGGCTGTTGTTGCATTATTATTCTCTCCTTCTGGTCACAAAAGAGCTCCGGCGAGATTTTTTTTTCTCCCAAATCTATAATAGTTGAGTATAACAACAGCGGCAGAGAAGAAAGAAAATCCATTAACTGCTCTCTCT
The DNA here is from genome assembly GCF_022655615.1 of Tachysurus fulvidraco. NCBI lineage: Eukaryota > Metazoa > Chordata > Actinopteri > Siluriformes > Bagridae > Tachysurus > Tachysurus fulvidraco. The sequence goes on from NC_062539.1 coordinate 12,451,942, forward strand.
GTCAGCATGGAGACCTTCAGCTCGAGTACCTGAGGCCCCCTGTGAGGAGACTTGACCTCCCTGAGACAGACTTTACCTTTCAAACACAGCTGGCCTGCCTTTGTTTGAGCAAATGAAAATCTTTCTGTTCTTTATTCCTGCCCTCAACAAGCACCAGAGACGCCTCGTGCCACCGCTTCAGCCGCTGTTCAGCTTCACACACAGCTCTGACGACGAGGAGGAGGAAGATGATAGTAAGGGGAAAGATAATGATGGTGTCGACGAGGGTGATGAGGATAATGAGAATGATGAGGAGGAGGATAGTGAGGATGTTAATGATGAGGAAGAGGATGGTGGTGATGGTGAGGTTTGTATTTGATGTGTGTGTGGTGTTTATTCAATAACAGCTGAAGAATTGTTCATGTTGTAATAACTGCTGTAAGAGACATTGTAATGAAACTTTTTTTTTTAAGAATTTAAAAGAGCTGTGTAAATGTTGTTAGTTTGTTCATAAGCCTGTACCATAAAACCTGCTGCTCTTCAAATGCAACAGAATTTATTTTGGAAGATGAGCAACCTCAGTTCTCTGAATGAAATGCAGACATCTGTCCTTGTGAGGGTGCCAATAATTATAGGCTTGATTATATAGGTTCTGAATAAAGAAATCTTTTTAAATGGATTTATTAATTTGTTGGATTACAGAAACGTGGCCTTGGGACGGTGTAATAAAGGCAGTAAAGCTGCAGAGAAAAAAAGCGCACTGTGAATTTACAGGAAATCTCTCCTTTAGGGGGAATCACAATCTCCTGGTGTAACACTCCGCTATTACTGGTGGGGACGAGATGAAAAACAAGTTTTACTTTATTTTGTCTGAGGTTGTTATCCTCCTTCATCAGGAGCTTCAGTTGTTCAACTGCTCCCTAAGACACTGGTTACATCTGGCCTTAAAAATCTTTTCTGTACAACACTGTGTTAGTTACAGCAGTGTGTTAGATACAGCAGTGTGTTAGTTACGGCAGTGTGTTAGTTACAGCAGTGTGTTAGTTACAGCAATGTGTTAGTTACAGCAGTGTGTTAGATACGGCAGTGTGTTAGATACGGCAGTGTGTTAGATACGGCAGTGTGTTAGATACGGCAGTGTGTTAGATACGGCAGTGTGTTAGTTACGGCAGTGTGTTAGTTACGGCAATGTGTTAGTTACGGCAGCGTGTTAGATACGACAGCGTGTTAGTTACGGCAGTGTGTTGTTACGGCAGTGTGTTAGATACGGCAGTGTGTTAGTTACGGCAGTGTGTTAGTTACGGCAGTGTGTTAGTTACAGCAGTGTGTCGTTACAGCAGTGTGTCGTTACAGCAGTGTGTCGTTACAGCAGTGTGTCGTTACAGCAGTGTGTCGTTACAGCAGTGTGTCGTTACAGCAGTGTGTTAGTTACAGCAGTGTGTCGTTAGTGTGTCGTTACAGCAGTGTGGTGTTACAGCAGTGTGTTAGTTACAACAGTGTGTTAGTTACAGCAGTGTGTAATTACAGCAGTGTGTCGTTACGGCAGTGTGTCGTTACGGCAGTGTGTTAGTTACGGCAGTGTGTTAGTTACGGCAGTGTGTTAGTTACGGCAGCGTGTTAGTTACGGCAGCGTGTTAGATACGGCAGCGTGTTAGATACGACAGCGTGTTAGTTACGGCAGCGTGTTAGTTACGGCAGCGTGTTAGTTACGGCAGCGTGTTAGTTACGGCAGCGTGTTAGTTACGGCAGTGTGTTAGTTACATCAGTGTGTTAGTTACAGCAGTGTGTTAGTTACAGCAGTGTGTCGTCAGTGTGTCGTTACGGCAGTGTGTCGTTACGGCAGTGTGTCGTTACGGCAGTGTGTTAGTTACGGCAGTGTGTTAGTTACGGCAGTGTGTTAGTTACTGCAGTGTGTTAGTTACGGCAGGGTGTCGTTACAGCAGTGTGTCGTTACAGCAGTGTGTCGTTACAGCAGTGTGTTAGATACGGCAGTGTGTTAGATACAGCAGTGTGTCGTTAGTGTGTCGTTACAGCAGTGTGTCGTTACAGCAGTGTGTTAGTTACAGCAGTGTGTTAGTTACAGCAGTGTGTCGTTAGTGTGTCGTTACAGCAGTGTGTTAGTTACAGCAGTGTGTTAGTTACAGCAGTGTGTTAGTTACAGCAGTGTGTTAGTTACAGCAGTGTGTTTTTAGTGTGTCGTTACAGCAGTGTGTTAGTTACAGCAGTGTGTTAGTTACAGCAGTGTGTCGTTAGTGTGTTGTTACAGCAGTGTGTTAGTTACAGCAGTGTGTTAGTTACAGCAGTGTGTTAGTTACGGCAGTGTGTTAGTTACAGCAGTGTGTTAGTTACAGCAGTGTGTCGTTAGTGTGTTGTTACAGCAGTGTGTCGTTACAGCAGTGTGTCGTTACAGCAGTGTGGTGTTACAGCAGTGTGTTAGTTACAGCAGTGTGTTAGTTACAGCAGTGTGTTAGTTACAGCAGTGTGTTAGTTACAGCAGTGTGTTAGTTACAGCAGTGTGGTGTTACAGCAGTGTGTTAGTTACAGCAGTGTGTTAGTTACAGCAGTGTGTTGTTACAGCAGTGTGTCGTTACAGCAGTGTGGTGTTACAGCAGTGTGTCGTTAGTGTGCTGTTACAGCAGTGTGTTAGTTACAGCAGTGTGTCGTTACAGCAGTGTTATAGTTACAGCAGTGTGTCGTTACAGCAGTGTGTTAGTTACAGCAGTGTGTTAGTTACAGCAGTGTGTTAGTTACAGCAGTGTGTCGTTACAGCAGTGTGGTGTTACAGCAGTGTGTCGTTAGTGTGTTGTTACAGCAGTGTGTCGTTACAGCAGTGTGGTGTTACAGCAGTGTGTTAGTTACAGCAGTGTGGTGTTACAGCAGTGTGTTAGTTACAGCAGTGTGTTAGTTACAGCAGTGTGTTAGTTACAGCAGTGTGTTGTTACAGCAGTGTGTCGTTACAGCAGTGTGGTGTTACAGCAGTGTGTCGTTAGTGTGTTGTTACAGCAGTGTGTTAGTTACAGCAGTGTGTCGTTACAGCAGTGTTATAGTTACAGCAGTGTGTCGTTACAGCAGTGTGTCGTTACAGCAGTGTGTTAGTTACAGCAGTGTGTTAGTTACAGCAGTGTGTCGTTACAGCAGTGTGTCGTTACAGCAGTGTGTCGTTACAGCAGTGTGTCGTTACAGCAGTGTGTTGTTAAGGTGTGGTGTTACAGCAGTGTGTCGTTACAGCAGTGTGGTGTTACAGCAGTGTGTCGTTACGGCAGTGTGTTAGTTACGGCAGTGTGTTAGTTACGGCAGTGTGGTGTTACGGCAGTGTGGTGTTACAGCAGTGTGGTGTTACAGCAGTGTGGTGTTACAGCAGTGTGGTGTTACAGCAGTGTGGTGTTACAGCAGTGTGTTGTTACAGTAGTGTGTTAGTTACAGCAGTGTGGTGTTACAGCAGTGTGTTGTTACAGCAGTGTGTTAGTTACAGCAGTGTGGTGTTACAGCAGTGTGTTGTTACAGCAGTGTGTTAGTTACAGCAGTGTGTTGTTAAGGTGTGTCGTTACAGCAGTGTGTCGTTACAGCAGTGTGTCGTTACAGCAGTGTGGTGTTAAGGTGTGTTGTTACAGCAGTGTGGTGTTACAGCAGTGTGTCGTTACGGCAGTGTGTTAGTTACGGCAGTGTGTTAGTTACGGCAGTGTGGTGTTACAGCAGTGTGGTGTTACAGCAGTGTGTTGTTACAGCAGTGTGGTGTTACAGCAGTGTGGTGTTACAGCAGTGTGTTAGTTACAGCAGTGTGGTGTTATAGCAGTGTGTTAGTTACAGCAGTGTGTTAGTTACAGCAGTGTGTTGTTACAGCAGTGTGTTGTTACAGCAGTGTGTTAGTTACAGCAGTGTGTTAGTTACAGCAGTGTGGTGTTACAGCAGTGTGTTGTTACAGCAGTGTGTTAGTTACAGCAGTGTGGTGTTATAGCAGTGTGTTAGTTACAGCAGTGTGTCGTTACAGCAGTGTTATAGTTACAGCAGTGTTATAGTTACAGCAGTGTGTTAGTTACAGCAGTGTGTCGTTACAGCAGTGTGTTAGTTACAGCAGTGTGTTAGTTACAGCAGTGTGTTGTTACAGCAGTGTGGTGTTACAGCAGTGTGTTAGTTACAGCAGTGTGTTAGTTACAGCAGTGTGTTGTTACAGCAGTGTGTTGTTACAGCAGTGTGTTAGTTATAGCAGTGTGTTGTTACAGCAGTGTGTTAGATACAGCAGTGTGTTAGTTACAGCAGTGTGTTAGTTACAGCAGTGTGTTGTTAAGGTGTGTTGTTACAGCAGTGTGTTGTTAAGGTGTGTTGTTACAGCAGTGTGTCGTTAAGGTGTGTTGTTACAGCAGTGTGTCGTTACAGCAGTGTGTCGTTACAGCAGTGTGGTGTTAAGGTGTGTTGTTACAGCAGTGTGGTGTTACAGCAGTGTGTTAGTTACAGCAGTGTGGTGTTACAGCAGTGTGTTAGTTACAGCAGTGTGGTGTTATAGCAGTGTGTTGTTACAGCAGTGTGTTAGTTACAGCAGTGTGGTGTTACAGCAGTGTGTTAGTTACAGCAGTGTGTTAGTTACAGCAGTGTGTTGTTACAGCAGTGTGTTAGTTACAGCAGTGTGGTGTTATAGCAGTGTGTTAGTTACAGCAGTGTGTCGTTACAGCAGTGTTATAGTTACAGCAGTGTGTCGTTACAGCAGTGTGTCGTTACAGCAGTGTGTCGTTACAGCAGTGTGTCGTTACAGCAGTGTGTTGTTACAGCAGTGTGTTGTTACAGCAGTGTGTTGTTACAGCAGTGTGTTAGTTACAGCAGTGTGGTGTTACAGCAGTGTGTTGTTACAGCAGTGTGTTGTTACAGCAGTGTGTTGTTACAGCAGTGTGTTAGTTATAGCAGTGTGTTGTTACAGCAGTGTGTTAGTTACAGCAGTGTGTTAGTTACAGCAGTGTGTTGTTACAGCAGTGTGTTGTTAAGGTGTGTTGTTACAGCAGTGTGTTGTTAAGGTGTGTTGTTACAGCAGTGTGTCGTTACAGCAGTGTGTCGTTACAGCAGTGTGTCGTTACAGCAGTGTGTCGTTACAGCAGTGTGGTGTTAAGGTGTGTTGTTACAGCAGTGTGGTGTTACAGCAGTGTGTTAGTTACAGCAGTGTGGTGTTAAGGTGTGTTGTTACAGCAGTGTGGTGTTACAGCAGTGTGGTGTTAAGGTGTGTTGTTACAGCAGTGTGGTGTTACAGCAGTGTGTTAGTTACAGCAGTGTGGTGTTAAGGTGTGTTGTTACAGCAGTGTGGTGTTACAGCAGTGTGGTGTTAAGGTGTGTCGTTACAGCAGTGTGGTGTTACAGCAGTGTGGTGTTAAGGTGTGTTGTTACAGCAGTGTGGTGTTACAGCAGTGTGGTGTTAAGGTGTGTTGTTACAGCAGTGTGTCGTTACAGCAGTGTGGTGTTACAGCAGTGTGGTGTTAAGGTGTGTCGTTACAGCAGTGTGGTGTTACAGCAGTGTGGTGTTAAGGTGTGTTGTTACAGCAGTGTGGTGTTACAGCAGTGTGGTGTTAAGGTGTGTTGTTACAGCAGTGTGGTGTTACAGCAGTGTGGTGTTAAGGTGTGTTGTTACAGCAGTGTGTCGTTACAGCAGTGTGGTGTTACAGCAGTGTGGTGTTAAGGTGTGTCGTTACAGCAGTGTGGTGTTACAGCAGTGTGGTGTTACAGCAGTGTGGTGTTACAGCAGTGTGTTAGTTACAGCAGTGTGTTAGTTACAGCAGTGTGTTAGTTACAGCAGTGTGGTGTTAAGGTGTGTTGTTACAGCAGTGTGTTAGTTACAGCAGTGTGTTGTTACAGTGTGTCTGAAGGTCCTTAAAGACTGATACACTGTTTAACTTCACATTTACTCTTCAGTTTTTCTTCATCTAAATAGTTTTGTGAATGAATTGATTTTAAACACACTTTTGTTTATGTTTGTGTCTTTTGTTTCACTTAATTTCCATTGTAGTGATTTTGGAGACATGTGCATTTACTACACTATCTCAGGCAACACACACACACACACACACACACACACACACACACACACACACACACACACACACACACACTGTTATGGAGTGTAAAATATTTTAACATTTCTCCTTAAAAGAAAAATTGTACTGAGTTCTGTTTCAAAGGAGAAAAGGCTGTGATTACACTGTTTAAAACAAATCAGTGCTCCATGATATATTATGATTAAACAGTTGGTGTATGGGTGTTAGTGACAGGGCACACACACACACACACACACACACACACACACACACTCCCCCTTCGTGTTGGTACGCAGGTTGTCAGCATGTCTCATGAGTCTTAAACTCATCAGCAGACTTTCTGTGGTCTTCCGGTTTGCTCAGATAATTCCTCTCTCTTTCGCTCTCTCTCAGCCCGTGTTTGTGTGCGTGTGTGTGGACGCGCGTGTGTGTGTGCGCATGTGTGTGTGTATATGTGTGTGAGTGAGTGAAGTTGTGGGTTGCAGCTGCGTCTCGGTCTGAGCTCTCTGAATTTGGGAACTCTGTCCAGCTGTCATCTGCACTCTATCCAGCTGCTGCCCCAAACTCTCTCTCTCTCTCTCTCTCTCTCTCTCTCTCTCTCTCTCTCTCTCTCTCTCTCTCTCTCTCTCACACACACACACACACACACACACACACACACACACACACACACACACACACACACACACACACACACACACACACACAGTAAAACAACAACACAGGGAAATGAAGTAAACATGGAACTGAGAGCATGGACCAGGCCCGTTTATAGCAACTCACACGAGGCACACATTAGCCAGTTCGCTTCCTGTCCTTGTCAACTCCTTATGAGTTTACTGAAGAACAAAGTCTCAGTGTAGAGTAGCTGCAGCTCAGCACAAAGTGTTTACAGCTAAAGAACAAAGACTAAACGCATTCCTACACAGTCTCTGCACTTTAATTATTGCCACATAGAAGATTTCTCTCTTTCTCTCTCCCTCTCTCAAACCGTGTGTCTGTTGTGTCTCACGGCCTCAAGCCTATGAATCGTTTTTTACATTTCAGAAGGAGTCTCTGTATGAAAGGTGGAGGTCTTCTTATTCAAATCCAGATGAAAATACAAAAAGGTTGCTTTTAGCAATGAAGGTTAACCAGATACAATTTAATTTAGTGTTTAATTTCTCTCTCTAAGAGCTCTTAAAGGTGTACCGAGTCCTGAATATTTATTCGTTTAGCATAAATAAAGATGAACGTTTGAAAGACGTGTGCTGAACAGAAGCTGCATATTTTATTAAAAGTTGCTCAAAAGCATACTTTTAGGTGGTGTTTTTGTGCAACTGACTAAACAGGCTTTCAGAGCGACCGTGTGTACCTGGAATTTAATACCCGTTTCTTTTGTTCAGGATCAACATCAAAAATCATCAAACTGATCGAGGAGCCTGCAGAATATTCCGAGCCAGCGAGAGGGAAGAGTCCAGTGAACAGCACTTTAATTCCTGTTAAAGGAATCATAAATCTTGGAAACACATGCTTCTTCAACGCTGTCATGCAGGTGCACCTTTTTATTTATTTATTGTTTATTTATATATTTTCTTTCACATATATATATATATATATATATATATATATATATATATATATATATATATATATATATATATTTCTTGTCATTTTTTTGTCTTGGTTTTTCAGAATCTGTCTCAGACACACATGCTAAACGACCTCATACAGGAAGTGAAGGAGAAAGGACACAAGATGAAGATCTGCCTCCCTCCAGAGACCAATTTGGTACGATCTACACACCACTCTGCTTCTGTCATCAATGACTGTGTTACAGTTGCTGACTGTGTGTGTGTGTGTGTGTGTGTGTGTGTGTGTGTGTGTGTGTGTGTGTGTGTGTGTGTGTTTAGGGCCCTTTAACCGTGACTCTGGCAGGTCCGGAGCCGCTCACATCTGCCATGATGTTGTTCCTTTACAGTATGAAGGAGACGGGGAAAGGACCTGTATCTCCCAAAATCCTCTTTACTCAGCTCTGTCAGAAGTAAGACATCACATAGTACATTTATTGAACCAATCAGAACACACCTTACTGCTCTCAGCCAATCAGAAGTCACCAAATTGCTCTCAGCCAATCAACACAGGTCAGATCCTAATAATGGAAGGTGAATACTTATGCGATCATAACGTTTGTGTTTAATTTGTAAAAGGAAAAAAAAAGATGACACGGTTTTAGTATTATGGGATGTTTTTTGTGAATTGTCCACTTCAGTACAGTCTGTAATTACAAACTGTAATACAGACACTCGTGTGTAAAAGTGGTGTATGTGTGTGTGTTTAGGGTTTAGTGATCACTGGTGGAGCTGCTCAGTGCAGTGTTCATGTTTTTTCACTGATGTGTGTGTGTGTGTGTCCCTGTCGTCTGTCTCTCTGTGTGTTTTAAACTCATCTGGTACCATTTTTAGCCACAAGCAAATAGTTATCTATTTGTCCATACCTTAAACAGAATCGCACACACATGCACACACACACACACACACACACACACACACACACACACACACACACACACACACACACACACACACACACACACACACATACACACACACACCTGTAATCTGAATCTGAATTTCTTTTTGTTGTTGTTGTGGATGAAACTGTGTTTAGCACATGCCTTCATTTATATTTTAATTCACTCATAATGCTTCAAATTCATAATGATTACAGACATAAAAATCAACATGTGTTTATTTTAATTTGTGCCGTTTCTTATTCCAAACAATCATTGGAATCTGGAATAGATGCTGACATCAGCCATGTGTCGAACGTCCATGCTGATTATCTCATGTTTTGTTAGAAAAGAGTGGGATAAAATGACAGCAGCTTTTCATTTTTTGTATAAAGGCTTCTTATTTATCAGGTGTGTGTGTGTGTGTGTGTGTGTGTGTGTGTGTGTGTGTGTGTGTGTGTGTGTGTGTGTGTGTGATACAACCTAGTTAATGGGGTTAATGCGTGTTAGTGTCCATTTGAGCTTGTTCTTTGCTCAGTTGATGTAGGATGGTGTGTGTGTGTGTGTGTGTGTGTGTGTGTGTCTGGTACTAACTCATCCGGTGTTAATCGTGTTAGCGAGTACAGCTGTCGCTCTGTGGCAGAGACAGATTGAGCATCGCTGAGGGCTCCTACTTTCTCTTCCACCACAATGAATTTTCACATTATTCCTCCTGTCTGTCTCTCTGTCTGTCTGCCTGTCTCTCTGTCTGCCTGTCTCTCTGTCTGTCTGTCTGTCTCTCTGTCTGTCTGTCTCTCTGTCTCTCTGTCTGTCTGTCTGTCTGTCTGCTCGTGTTCAAGAGCGGTCATACTGTTAGCTGTTCCAAGTAAATATGCTGTACTTTGCCCTTTGACCTTAGATTACTGTGAACATGTGTAACACCAGCGGTGTGACTGTACAACAGGTTATTGCAGCTCTGACCACAGCTGTCCATCTGCCTCCAACATCTGTCTCACATCTGTCTCACTCAGATCGGTCTCACAGACTGTTTGGGTTTTGTGCCTTTGTCAGTGGAGTGTTTAAGTGACTTGTGTTCCATGTGGTCGCTGCATCAGTTGTTGTACTTCGTAAGAGTCACCGATATCATTTTAGCTCGTCTACGGGTGACGACCCTTTCGGCTCTCGGCTCAACACACACACACACGCACACACAAACGCACACACACACACACAAACACAAACACACACACAAAAACACACACAAACACACACACACACACACAAACAAACACACATACAAACACACACACCATGACTCCAAAAGCACAGGGAAGGTGTGAGAGAAGAAGGTGTGAGAAATCCTCCACACCCTGATCTCACTGAAAACTTTTCACGAATCTCTCTATTTCTCCAGATCGCCGTCTCACGTGCTGGGGGCGTGGCTTAGCCCTCACTCTGACTTCCTGCTTCGAAAGCAATTACATCAACATACAGAATCAAATCTGGGCTCTGGAGACATGTCATATGGGTTTTAATCAGAAGTCTGTGATTTTGGTTCGAATTGTGAATTTATCGTCCATCTGAGCCTCAGGAATGTTTTCTTTCTCTCAGTCTGTTGTTAATCAATAATAATTAGGAATTCTGTTCAGAAGAATGTCTCTGTCCTTCTCCAGGCTGCAGCTTTGTGAACTTTAATAGCTGACAGTTCTTTACTCTGGATTTTTTTCTCTCTCTCCCATTCAGACTCCCTCGCTCTGAAAGCTTCGGCCTGCCGCCGATCGATTTTCAAAGCTTTTTTTCTATGGGATTGAACGTAAAAACAGGAAGATGTATTTGATTGCTCATTTCTCTATGACACTTCAGTAATTATTTTAATTCCAAAATGTGTCCGTGATCAATGTGTTGCTGTTCAGATCAGCGCCAAAATATAAACCTAGGGGTTTAATAAGCGTCCGAACATTTCTGTGTATTGATCTACAGCTTCTAAAAGACTCCTCTTTATTTCCTAGAACAAAAACATGAGTTTAAGAGAACGCACAGCAGATTTCTGTCTTCGGGACATGTTTATGTGTTAATGCGGTCGCATTTTGGGACAAGTTCTGTATAAAGGGAACTTAGGGGCAGAGCTATGCGACATCAACACAGTCTTGTGTTCTACCTCATGCTCAGTTTTAAAAGCTGTCAGTCTCTGTGAAAGGGGCGTGGCCTTTTTGATTCAGTTCAGTTTTATTTGTCTAACATTTTTAACAGTTGACATTGTCCCAAAGCAGCTTCAGGGAATATAGAAGTTCAGGATGTACATTTTAGATGTATAATCAAGCCAGTGACAACATTGGTGAGGAAAAACTTTGAGTTCTAGTAAAAGAGGTCTCTAGCTGTCAGTCTTAGTGGAGGGGGCGTGGTCTTCACTTCTAGAGGCTTTATTAGACCTTTTATTATATGAGAAACTAATTTAGGTTTTCCGTGTGTGTGTGTGTGTGTGTGTGTGTGTGTGTGTGTGTGTGTGTGTGTGAGGGACCCCAGATGGTTGACTATAAGCTGTCAGGAGGAGAATAATGACTGTTGTTTAATGACTAAAATGTGGAGAGTTTCTTTACACAGCGACAGTGGAGGAAAGACCTTGAGCATAAAGAATACACATTCATCTGGTTTTTTATTGTGTGTGTGTGTGTGTGTGTGTCTGTCTGTCTGTATTTCAGGGCGCCTCGTTTTAAAGGTTATCAGCAGCAGGACAGTCAGGAGCTCCTGCACTACCTGTTGGACTCAGTCAGGATGGAGGAGAACAAGGTGTGTGTGTTGAGAGTTTTGTCATTAGTTTAAAAATAGAATTAAATAACCCTGACATCATACTAACAAACAATCATACTATTGTTCAGTTTCCCCATTTAATACAAAATACTGATGCCCCTCAACCTCGGTTTGGCCGACATTTGGGTCAAATCCGCTGACTCTTACGCACTGTTTAAAGAGGGCGTGGTCTTACTGAAACCCCTCCCATTGACCTTATCACCACAGACTGGTTTGATTTCATGAAAGCGTCAGTAGGAGAGGTTTAATTAAGACAAGTATTTGATGGATTTAGCACATATGGAAAAATAACCCATGGAACACACGCTCCGCCTCCTCTGGGCTGCTTCCTTCTGCATTCAGTCAGAGATGTAGCTATAATCACTTCCAGAAATCTGTCACGATGTCCGTACTGAAATCTCCTCCCTCCGTACAGTGTTTGTATAAATCAAATTCAGTTGAATAAATCAAATGAACTTCATATGACACAGACAAGAATATTAATCTTCAATCCTGACGTGCACATGCTCAGTTTGTGCTGAAGTTATGACGTATAAAGTCGTATAAAGTCACAGCTCCTGCTAAAGGCTGAGATATACAATGCAGTATTTTTATTCTGTCTGTTATTTATATTTCATTTTATTTCATTGTATTTACTAAGTGAAACATGAAATATTTCTTAGCAGCTGGGAAGCAGTGTGGGAAATAAACACACTCACACACACATGCGTGTGCTCACACACTCACTCAGGGATAGGGTCAAGGGGTCTCATTTACCCTCTTTATTCATGAGTGTGTCTCAGTTCACACACACACTCTGTAATACTGGTAATTTTGAACTGCTCTTGTTTTGTGTGTCTGCCTTTGACACTCCAACTTATTATATTGTACATACCAGCAATAAAAATACAGATCATTGAATCATCGTTTTTCGAACGATCTGATCTGCATGTGTGTGTGTGTTGGTGTGTGTGTGTGTGTGTGTGTGTGTGTGTGTGTGTCGGGGTGTTTGTGTCTGTGTGGTGTGTTTGTGTCGGGGTGTGTGTCTGTCTGGGTGTGTCTGTGTGTGTGTGCCTCTGTGTCTGTGTGTGTGTTTGTGTGTGTGTGTCTGTGTGTGTGTGTGTGTGTCTCTGTGTCTGTGGGTGTGTCTCTGTGTTTGTGTGTTTTTTTCTGTGTTTCTCTGTGTGTGTGTGTGTGTGTGTGTGTGTGTGTGTGTGTGTGTGTGTGTGTGTGTGTGTGTGTGTGTGTGTCACTGTGTGTGTGTTTCTGTCTGCGTGTGTGTGTGTGTCACTGTGTGTGTGAGAGAGAGAGATTAAGTGTGGGTTTGGGATGTGTATCAGGATTAGCCAGGTTTTTGACCTAAATAGTCATTAGGGACAATAGGACAAAGACCACAGACAATTCTACATGGACATCGACTGGTGCTCTGCTGCGTTCTCACACAATGACCACATCAACTACCTTTAAACTCTCCCACTCGTCACTGTGGTGGTGTGTGTGTAACACCAAATACACCCTTTATATTCTCTACCTGTAACGTTTATATAATAGTTTGTTGTATAAATAAGTCTATGAGTTGTGCAGTTTTTTGCTTTCTATTTAATGTTTTGGTTTTTAGGACCAACGCATGCATAGTTGTGCTGTCACCTGCAGGATCTCAGATAAACTTATCTCCCTAAAAGTAAATACCTAATAAATACTTTTAAAACTGAGCCTACATGTCTGTGTTTGTACCTGGACTCTGTATTAATGAACTGCTTTGGCATTTTCAGACATGTGTGTGTGCGTGTGTTTGTGCATGTGTTGGTGTGTGTGAGTGTGTGAGAAGAAATTTTCCTTGTGAATGTGTGTGAGATTCTTCTGCTCAGTGACCTCTTCTCTGCTCTCCTCTTTAACCTGACAGAGAATTAAAGCTGCCATCCTGAAAGCGTTTAATAATCCTACTGAGAAAACGGCTGACGAGGAAACTAAACGGCAAGTCAAAGGTATACACACACACACACACACACACACACACACACACACACACACACACACACACACACACGTGCATTTTCCACTTCAGGAAATTGACACTTCTCGTCACTTGATATCCTGGAGATAAACTCCCTTTTCTTCTTCTGTTCTCTTTATTTTCTGTGCTATTTAATCTCATACATGCTTGTCATTTTTTTCTCTGTGTGTGTGTGTGTGTGTGTGTGTCACAGCGTATGGTAAAGAGGGTGTGAAGATGAACTTTGTTGATCGTATCTTTGTTGGCGAGTTGACGAACACCATTATGTGTGAGGAGTGTGAACATGTAAGTGTTCTTACGAGTGTTCCTCATAATAGGGCTTGAACTGTGTGTGTGTGTGTATGTGTGTATGTGTGTGTGTGTGTGTGTGTGTGTGTGTGTGTGTTCTTCATACTTGTGCACTAACTGATTTATTGTGTGTGTGTGTGTGTGTGTGTGTGTGTGTTCTTCATACTTGTGCACTAACTGATTTATTGTGTGTGTGTGTGTGTGTGTGTGTGTGTGTGTGTGTGTGTGTGTGTGTGTGTGTGTGTGTGTGTGTGTGTTCTTCATACTTGTGCACTAACTGATTTATTGGGTGTGTGTGTGTGTTCTTCATACTTGTGCACTAACTGATTTATTGGGTGTGTGTGTGTGTGTGTGTGTGTGTGTGTTCTTCATACTTGTGCACTAACTGATTTACTGTGTGTGTGTGTGTGTGTGTGTGTGTGTGTGTGTGTTCTTCATACTTGTGCACTAACTGATTTATTGGGTGTGGTACCTTTCAGATTTCTACAGTGAAGGAGGCTTTTATCGACATCTCTCTGCCCATCATCGAGGAGAGAGTGAGGCATTATTATAAAATTTCAGTAGATTCTATTTTTAATTTAAGTCGTCCTCTCGAGTTGATGTGGTTTTTGTTTGTGGATTTTTTTTGCTACAGATGTCCAAACCCTCGAACCCGGGCAGGCTGAGTAAACCGGGCCGAGACCAGGAGTCCGCGAGCGGCCACGCTGACGAGCCGTCTCAGTCACACACCACACGGAACGGGAAGAAGCCGAGCGTCCAGGTAGTGTTCGGCTCAGATTATACCGCATCAGATTCCCTCCACACCTTTTTAGGTGTTGGAATGTAACCCTGGAATGATTGGCAGCTGTGTTGTTAATAATAAATAATAACATGACAATGATAAGGAGCAGTGAACAGTAATAAAGTGACTTTCCTATTTGTAAACACATCAGTAGTCTCTGGTCCACTTTGTGCAGTTTATCTTGCAACTTCTGTGTAGCGAGCAAGTAACTGTGTGTGTGTGTGTGTGTGTGTAAGAAGCTGCAGGGTCGAAGGTCATCCACTTGTCATGACACCAGAGGAACAGATGAACCAGCATTCACTCTGCGAGAAGACGCAACATGTTCGCGTGGGCACTGTTGCCCTGGCGACACAGCAGGCAGTCAATCGGATGCCAGCGATAAAGACTCGTCCCCTCAGGACAGCAGCAACGATGCGGACAGCGAGGCGTCCGAGTCTGAGTCCTCGCTGCAAGTCTCCAGTTCCTCCAATAAAGGCTTATCTTCGTCTTCCTGTTTGAAACCCACCCAGTCTGCACCAAGCCCCGCCCCTTTTGTCCGGGAGCAGACAGGAAGTGCAGTTGAACAGCTAGTGAGCGCGGTGTCTAAATTAGGGTTAGTGCACACATCACTAGATGGTTTTCCACTCAAGGAAAAAGAGGTGAGAGACAGGGAGAGAGAACAGCAGGGGGCCTTCCAAGCGCTGTCACACAGCTACACCCCGGCGTCTAAAGAGTGTTCAGTGCAGTCCTGCCTCCATCAGTTCACCTCCATCGAGCTGCTGATGGGAAACAACAAGCTGCTGTGTGAGAACTGTACAGAGAGACGCCACAAACAGCACAAAAGGAGTGCAGGTACACAAACACACACACACAGACACACACACACACACACACAGAACCCCTTGAACTACTAAAACTTTTTAAAAAATCTGTGTAGCATAATAAAGACTAAAAAGATTACTTTTCCACATGTGTGACATTACAGAGTCTGCACTAAAGAAGTAAAAACAAAGTCTCTTAACTAATTTGATCCAAATCTCTGAATCGAATCTGGTTCAGAAGTTTTTAAACTAGAAGTTACGACAGAGAGTGTGAGTGTAACGTCTGACGTAATGAGGGTGTGTGCTACAGATAAGAAAATGGAGAAGGTGTACACGAGCGCACGCAAGCAGATGCTGATCTCAGAGCTGCCACCAGTCGTCACACTGCACCTTAAACGCTTCCACCAGGTGTGATCTCACACTCACTCACACACACACACACACACACACACACACACACACACACACACACACACACACACACACACACACACACACGACACAATCAGTCATAAACCCACATTCAAATACTGTGGAACTATAAAAGATCTCTCTCTCTCTCTGTGTGTGTGTGTGTGTGTGTGTGTGTTTGTGTGTGTGTGTGTGTGTGTGTGTGTGTGTGTGTGTGTGTGTGTGTGTGTGTGTGTGTGCACGCACGCCCTCAGGCTGGGATGAACTTACGGAAGGTGAATCGGCATGTTGATTTCCCGCTTGTTCTGGATTTAGCTCCATTCTGCTCCGCCTCCTGCAAGGTCTCCATCTGCATCCAGTCTTAGTGTTACAAGTGTTTACATATATATTATATATAATGTACTTATGCTATGTGTGTGTGCGTGTGTGTGTGAGACAGAACCTGGGTTCTGGAGAGCGGGTCCTCTACAGTCTGTATGGTATTGTGGAACACAGTGGCTCGATGCGCGGAGGCCATTACACAGCGTATGTCAAAGTCCGAACGCCACAGCGCAAGTGTGAACAACACAGGAGTCAATCTGGTACACAAACACACACACACACACACACAAACACACAATAATAATACCTTATACTGTATATAATATATACATAAACACTTGTCACTCTAACCCTGCATAAACACACTTGATTGGTTGGCTGGAAGGTGTGTCTGCGTTTGCAGACATAGTCTAATGAGGTTGTCTTTATAAACGCTCCGTAATAAAATTCTCACACTGCACAGAGAATATAAATGAGCACGAGTGAGTTGAGCTTCACAAACAGCGATATGATCACATCACAATTATTTATGAAAAATAAGAATATTATATTTTGTGTTAATATAAATCTGTGCTTTGTAATGGCTGTGGGTGCAGTTAATGTGCACACAGAAGTGTACATCAGCCCTAACACACACACACACACACACAGTGAGAGAGAGTCCTGTTTCTCTATTTTCATCTATCCATTCACACTTGTTTAAATGTGTGTGTGTTTCAGGTTGTAGAGAGGCTGTGTCAGCACCTCCTGGTCAGTGGGTGTATGTGAGTGACACCAGCGTCCAGACGGTTTCTGAATCTCGAGTACTGAACTCTCAGGCATACCTGCTCTTCTATGAGGAGATCCTCTAGAGGGTGCCATTACTTATGGGACTCTTAAGTTCAGACGTCACTAATGTTCTCTTACGGATGCAAACAGATCAGTCAGCTATAACACACACACACACACACACACACACACACACACACACACACACACACACACACACATATGTATGTAATGTTCTGCAGTTTGAGAAAAACCTGGTATGAATGGCACTTATTAATATTATATAAATAACCATTATTAGTATTATTATTGTTATTATTATTTATTATTGTTCATTAATTCCTATGCTTAGAGGTTGATAGCTGGTCATTACTGAGATGCTATTATGAGTAGAAAATATTCTTAAGTGTAGAATTATTTTATTTTACAGATATTGTTTGTCATCAATTTGCTTGAAAAAGAAATCTTTCATATCTTGGTTAATAAATACCAAAGACAATAAAACACATCAGAGGACAGAACCGAGGTTCTGTGCAGCTCTTTACTGTTACAGAGAACCTCAGAATGAAAATCAAGCGATATGATACGGCACCATATTCAGCACGCACAATATGATAATCATCAGAATACTAAAGCTTGATCCAATCTGATAAACCTGAGTAACACCCACACGTCTTTTATTTCATACTCCAGAGGAAATAAAATTTTCATCTTGTGTCATCACTGCTTCATCACTGTGTGTCTGTGCCTGTGAGTGAGTGAGTGAGTCTCTGTCTGTGTGGGAGAGTGTGTGGGTGAGCGTGTGAGTGATTCTGTGTCTCTGTGTGGGAGAGTGTGTGTGGGTGAGTGTGTGTGGGTGAGCGTGTGAGTGATTCTGTGTCTCTGTGTGGGAGAGTGTGTGTGGGTGAGTGTGTGTGGGTGAGTGTGTGTGGGTGAGCGTGTGAGTGATTCTGTGTCTCTGTGTGGGAGAGTGTGTGTGGGTGAGTGTGTGTGGGTGAGCGTGTGAGTGATTCTGTGTCTCTGTGTGGGAGTGTGTGTGTGGGTGAGTGTGTGTGGGGGAGCGTGTGTGGGTGAGCGTGTGAGTGATTCTGTGTCTCTGTGTGGGAGAGTGTGTGTGGGGGAGCGTGTGTGGGTGAGCGTGTGAGTGATTCTGTGTCTCTGTGTGGGAGAGTGTGTGTGGGTGAGTGTGTGTGGGTGAGCGTGTGAGTGATTCTGTGTCTCTGTGTGGGAGAGAGAGTGAATGAGTGTGTGTGATTGATTCTTTGTCTCTGTGTGAGAGAGAGTGTGTGAGAGAGTGAGTCTGTCTGTGTGGGAGAGATTGTGTGATTCTGTGTCTCTGTGTGTGAGAGAGTGTGTGTGTGAGAGTGATTCTGTGTCCGTATGAGTGTGTGTGTGTGTGTGTGTTTGAGAGTCATTCTGTGTCTGAGAGAGTGAGTCTCTTTCTCTGTGTGAGACAGACAGTGTGTGGGGGTGTGAGTGAGTGATTCTGTGTGTGTGTGTGTGTGTGTGTGTGTGTGTGTGAGTGAGGGATTGTGTCTCTGTTTCTGTGAGTGTGAGCGAGAGAGTGTGTGTGAGTGAGGGATTGTGTCTCTGTCTCTGAGAGAGAGAGTGAGTGTGGGTGTTAGAGAGTGAGTTAATGATTCTGTGTGTGAGAGTGAGTAAGTGATTGTGTGTGTGTGTGAGAGAGTGATTCTCTCTGTGTGTGTGAGTGATTCTGTGTCTGAGTGTGTGTGTGTGAGAGAGTGATTCTATGTCTCTGTTTCTGTGTGAGAGAGTGTGTGTGTGAGTGATTCTGTTTCTTTGTCTCTGTGTGTGTGTGAGTGATTCTCTGTCTCTGTGAGAGTGTGTGTGTGAGTGATTCTGTGTCTGTGTGAGAGAGTGAGTGTGTGTGAGTGATTCTCTGTCTCTGTGTGTGTGTGTGTGTGTGTGTGTCTGTGTCTGTGTGTGTGTGTCTGTGTGAGAGAGTGAGTTTGTGTGAGTGATTCTGTGTCTGTCTGTGTGTGTGAGAGAGTGTGAGTGATTGTGATTCTGTGTCTGTGTGAGAGAGTGAATTTGTGTGTGTGATTCTGTTTCTGTGTGTGAGTGATTCTCTGTCTCTGTGAGAGAGTGTGTGTGTGAGTGATTCTGTGTCTGTGTGAGAGAGTGAGTGTGTGTGAGTGATTCTCTGTCTCTGTGTGAGTGTGTGTGTGAGTGATTCTGTGTCTGTGTGAGAGAGTGAGTTTGTGTGAGTGATTCTCTGTCTCTCTGTGTGTGTGTCTGTGTGTGTGTGTCTGTGTGAGAGAGTGAGTTTGTGTGAGTGATTCTCTGTCTCTCTGTGTGTGTGTGTGTGTCTGTGTGTGTGTGTGTGTCTGTGTGAGAGAGTGAGTTTGTGTGAGTGATTCTGTGTCTGTCTGTGTGTGTGAGAGAGTGTGAGTGATTGTGATTCTGTGTCTGTGTGAGAGAGTGAATTTGTGTGTGTGATTCTGTTTCTGTGAGTGTGTGTGAGTGATTCTCTGTCTCTGTGAGAGAGTGTGTGTGTGAGTGATTCTGTGTCTGTGTGAGAGAGTGAGTGTGTGTGAGTGATTCTCTGTCTCTGTGTGAGTGTGTGTGTGTGTGTGTGTGTGTGTGTGTGTGTGTGTGTGTGTGTGTGTGTGTGTGTGTGTGTGTGTGTGTGAGTGATTCTGTGTCTGTGTGAGAGAGTGAGTTTGTGTGAGTGATTCTCTGTCTCTCTGTGTGTGTGAGAGAGTGTGAGTGATTCTGTGTCTGTCTGTGTGTGTGAGAGAGTGTGAGTGATTGTGATTCTGTGTCTGTGTGAGAGAGTGAATTTGTGTGTGTGATTCTGTTTCTGTGAGTGTGTGTGAGTGATTCTCTGTCTCTGTGAGAGAGTGTGTGTGTGAGTGATTCTGTGTCTGTGTGAGAGAGTGAGTGTGTGTGAGTGATTCTCTGTCTCTGTGAGTGTGTGTGTGTGTGTGTGTGTGTGAGTGATTCTGTGTCTGTGTGAGAGAGTGAGTTTGTGTGAGTGATTCTCTGTCTCTGTGTGTGTGTGTGTGTGTGTGTGTGTGTGTGTGTGTGTGTGTGTGTGTGTGTGTGTGTGTGTGTGTGTGAGTGATTCTGTGTCTGTGTGAGAGAGTGAGTTTGTGTGAGTGATTCTGTGTCTGTCTGTGTGTGTGAGAGAGTGTGTGTGTGTGTGAGTGATTCTCTGTCTCTGTGTGAGAGTGTGTGTGTGTGAGTGATTCTGTGTCTGTCTGTGTGTGTGAGAGAGTGTGTGAGTGATTCTGTGTGTGTGTGAGAGAGTGAGTTTGTGTGTGTGATTCTGTTTCTGTGAGTGTATGTGAGTGATTCTCTGTCTCTAGAGAGTGTGTGTGTGTGTGTTGAATTTCTTGATCATCAGTTAAATTGCATAGTCTAATATAACATCTCGCTGGCAGTGCGACTGTGTCCAGAAGGCAACCAGGTCAGTGTAAAGAGCCAAAACCCAGCATGATATTCAGCTTTACATTTTAGAATCATAATCTCTTGGTTGTGAGATCCAGTCCTTAAGCAACCTTGAGCATTTGTAAGCTCCTTGTGTAGTAATGTTTGAACTTTATGGTCATGGACTTAAAGTGATTATTCCAATCTTAATGAGGTTTAATCACTCTGTGATTAAGCTTTTTGTTGTACTCTGTAAAGTCTTTAAAAGAAAATCAAGCCCAGAGCTTCATTAGGAGTGTAACAGGAAGTCACTGCTGCTGTCACTGTCACCTGTGGTGTACTGAACACAATATTTATTTATTAAATCCTTTGTTTTTTTTAGCAAATGAACACCAGTCTGCGGATACAGTAGAGTATCTTACATTTTGTGTACTGACTCGATTTATCTTTCCATCTTGAATCTGAGCATAAAAGACACTTCATTCATCCAAATATGATCCTAACACGCCAGGCAGTCCTATGTTTTAAAAGTTTGTGACCAGAAGATGGCAAAAGAAGCAGCTCTGTCAGAAATTTTAGCACAAAAGATTTGAATAGGTTTTGTCTAGACAAGTAGGACTACCATCATGTGAATCTACCCTCAAATCTGATGTGCAGCTCTGATCTCACTGTCTGACTCAGAAGATCATTATTTAACATTTACAGTGCCCTGTAGACACATTCTGTTCCACTGATACGTCAACATTCATTATTTTAAAACATCTCTGTTTCGTCCTTCATCTTTTTTCTTTACCACCAACACTGCTGTCTGCCTTGTCTCTGTGCATCACATGGTGACGAGTCCACCATCATGAAGGAGTTTAAAAGCGACATACACTCACAAAGCTGGTGAAGAAATGGCGGGTGTGTGAGTCAGGAAAAGGGCAACGTCCTTCATAATCATCATCATCTCTGGGTTTTTCTTTCAGAGAAATGTAGAGTCTCAGCTGATTTAATGTGAGTAATGACTGTGTGTGTGTGTGTGTGTGTGATGAAGTAGGACATGGTGTTGCTGTCTGGCTTTCACATACAACCTGCTGAAAGCACAACACAGGCTTAAAGCATCTCGGACTGATTTATTAACACCTCGACATCTCACACACTCCTCTCACTGTGCCACTCACACATTTCATTATTTTACTAACATAGTTTTATATCTGAACCTAACAATGGTCTAAGAAATGTTTCCTGAATTCAGAAATACACATACAAAATACACATACATACACACATACATTCTGTAATACATAAAACTAAGCTGCATGGACAGAAATAAAGACTACTAGAAATATGCGCTATGTACAAATATGCTCTATGTGCAAATGTAGAATATTGACTTATGTGCATTGTACATACTGTAGTACAGTAATGTGCACATTGGGTGCAACTGCATGATAGTATTAGTATCAATAACAGTAATCAACAATGATACTGGCAGCAGTAACATTAATAAATGTTCAATGAGAATAATAGTAACAGTAACATTAACAAATGTGCAGATGGAGATTAAACAATTCAGTACAACTATTCTATGAAATAAATGAGACTTGTCTGTGACTGCTGGTTTCTCATTTAAGAGTCTAATAGCTGAAGGAGTTACTTAATCTGGAGGTCCTGCATTTAACACTCCTATACCTCTGTCCTGAGGGTAGGAGTGTGAACAATCCGTGTTGGGGGTGTTGGGGATGGGTGGGGTCCTTAATGATGGTGGCAGCTCTCCTGTGTACTCTGCGATGGTGAAAGACCTGCAGAGACGGCAATGGAGTTCTGATAATCTTCTCAGCACTCTTTACCACTCTCTGCAGGCGTTTATGGTCAGACCACGGCACACGATAATGCTGCTGAACAGGATGCTCTCAACAACACAGTTGTAAAAGTTGTTGAGACGACATGCCAAACTTCCTCATCTGCCTCAGGAAGTACAGCCACTGTTGTGCCTTTTTAACCAGCTGGGTGGTTGTCCTCACACCATGCCACAAGACTGGCCACTTCTCTCCTATAGACCGCTTCATCCATGCAAGTAATCCTTTTTATCACTGAGGTGTTGTCAGCGAACATCAGAATCATGTTGTGCTTGTGGGAGGTTACGCAGTCATAAAGAGAATGGGACTTAAGACACACCCCTGTGGGTGCCAATATTTGTTATAGTAGTGGCCAAAGTCACAAAGTATTTCCAACCCTGACAACCGGCTTTCTGCCAGTATTGAAGTCTAGGAGCCAGTCACAAAGTGTGGGGTATAGTCCAAGTACTGACAGTTTGTGGGTGAGCTTATGAGGTCTGACCGTATTGAAGGCAGAACTATAACTGTTAAAGAACATCCTGATATGTGTCTTTATCTTCCAGGTGGGAGAGGGAGATATGGAGGGCTGTGGCAATAGCATCTGAAGAATACATTAGATTAGATGTTGGGCTGGTATGCATATTTCAGGAGTTCCGATATGTCCGGCATACTGCTCTAGTTGTGGTCCAGCACCACTCTCTCAAGGACATTTAGGCAGGTTGGCGGACTCACACTCAAATGTGTATGTACCTCCTCTCTATGTTAAGGTAGAGGTCTCAAAATAGGCATAGAAGGTGCTGAGGTCATCTGGGAGGCTGTCTGATTAGCTGATAGTGCTCATGGCGGTCCTGTAGTCTGTGATGTGCTCCAGGCCTTGCCACATCCACCCGGCATCAGCAATAGAGTAGAAACTGTCCAGCTTCTCTTTCTATTGACTCATGGCTGTTGTAATGGCTCTTTTGGTCTGTACTTCGCTGTTCTGTACTCTGTCTTTTTTCCTGATGTAAATGCAACAGGGGGGCATGGTGGCTTAATGGTTAGCACGTTCGCCTCACACTGCCAGGGTCGGGGTTTGATTCCCGCCTCCGCCTTGTGTGTGCGGAGTTTGCATGTTCGCCCCGCGCCTCTGGGGTTTACTCCCCTGGTCCAAAGACATGCATGGTAGGTTGATTGGCATCTCTGGAAAAATTGACCGTAGTGTGTGAGTGAATGAGAGAGTGTGTGTGCGAGCCCTGCGGTGGGTTGGCACTCCGTCCAGGGTGTATCCTGCCTTGATGCCCGATGACGCCTGAGATAGGCACAGGCTTCCTGTGACCCGAGGTAGTTCAGATAAAAGCGGTAGAAAATGAGTGAGTGAGAGAGTGAGTAAATGCAACAGACTCGAGCATGCTGCATGTGACGTACCTGACTGTTTAAACAGGGCTTCTGATAAGGGAACTTCCTAACTTGTATGGTGGATACAATGCTATTGACACAAGTGTTCATGTACGCAGTCACATACTCAGCATACTCAGCAGTTAGAGGAGTCATCCTGAGTGGCTGCAGCTGTCAGACACATCCCAGTCTGTCAGAGCAAAACAGTCCTGTAAGATGCCTTCAGTCTGCACGGTCCAAAGCTTAACCTGTTTGGTGACAGGGTTTGTTTTGTTTGAGTCTTTGTCTGTAGGCCAGGTACAGAAACAAAGAAATGTAATCTAGTGTCCAGAGATATATTCTAGCATCATCCATGTAGTGTAAATAGAAATGTGGAAATGTTCACATGTTGATAGTATTTGGGAAATGCAGTCGGTTAATTGATTGTAAGCATTGATTAAAGTCGCCCGTGGCAATAAAAACAGCATCAGGTTTATCTGTGTCTGGGGGACTAAAAACATCATGGAGTTTGCTTTTTGCAATTCTCTAACAAATACAGAGACAATTTACTGGATGCTGCATATCAATTCGATTTAATATTTTGCATATTTTTTAATTTGCACATAAACCTAGGAAGGTCACTAGGTCCCTTCACAGCTGTGCATTTATAGATATACTACAAAACTCAAAATCTAAAAAAAATTATTTATATATTTAAAATTTATTGACAATTTTTAATTGGGTGGAAATTTTAAAAATACAATCTTTATAGTTCCAAAAATGTGCAAACTATTAATGTACACATTTAAATAACAATATTAATGAATGGTGTTGCATAACATACTTAAATAAATTTCGATTGGACTGGATTTTTTTTTATTATTTAAAAATAAAGATGGGGAAAACCTTAGATGCATTTATAAAGTAAACACTGACATCTAGTGGCCATTTAGTGTCACAGCACGGAAACTTAGCTCACTTTCCCAAACTTTATTGAAAAGAGAAATTTAAGATATTAGGACTGTAAAAACAAACAAACAAACAAACAAACAAACAAACAAACAAATAAATAAATAAAAATAATAGATCAAACTTAAAGGATGTACAGAAAAGTGAGAAGAACATGATAGAACTCAAATATGATAAAAATAATAATAATAAAAAAAATTAACCAAGGCTCTTGTGATTTTAGAAGATTTCTTCCTTGATTTTGCGTGAATTTGTGACGTACGTTACTTTTATGTGACGTCACTACTGCGGGAGTAATCCGAGTGACGCACATGCGCAGTGCAGTGTAGGTTTGCTGAAGAGGTCGCGCATCGGCTCGTGACGGCGAATTAAATATTTTCGCGAGTTGATTGTAATAAAGCGAATAAGGTAAAGATGGTGTATCACTCTGTAGCGCTGCCGCTTATCTGCTTCACCACACTGTGGGGTTTAGTTGGAGGCGTCGCGCCGTTTTTTGTTCCTAAAGGACCGAACAGAGGGTGAGTTAAACCGCTAGCCTAGCAGGCTAATATGCTAGCATAGCAGGCTAATATGATAGCGAAATGCTAATAATTCTGCTAGTTAAGTATTTGCCATCCGTTATGTTTACATTCCGAATCTGTTGAACATTAATTGGTTGTGTTTACTTGAACTTTGATCAATTACATTGAATTATATATCAGCAGCGTCATATAAAATATTATATATGACCCTGTAGCTGTTAGCCATCAACATAATTAGCAGTTTACCAAAACAATCATTGTTTATATTACAATTTTATTTTTAAAATGCAAATGAGTCAGTATTCTAATAAAGTATATGATAATTATTTATTGAGTTTAATTGAGTGGTTGCACATTTATTTATGTAGAGGTTTTTATTATTACATAACAAGCATTAAAATTAATACCTGAACTAAAAATCCTTCAAGAGTGAGAGCGTGAAACTGAGAGAAAAACTCGCTTTAGAGATCTGCAAGATTGTGTAGTTTTCACTTGAATCATTTTGTGTTGTTGTGGTTATAGTGTGATCATTACCAGCCTGGTGCTGACGGCCGTGTGCTGCTATTTATTGTGAGTAAAAATAACACACACACACACACACATGCACAATATGAGACCGAGTAATTAAAAGCAGTTTGTGGTTAGTTGTGTGAGTTTGTGTGAACTGATTCTCTCTGTGTCAACAGTAACAGAAATCTGATTTAAGGAGATCGAGCTCCATTTGATCACTGATGTCTCCGAGTAACAGTTATATCTTCTTTCTTCGGATTTGTTACAATTAACAAATTTATCGACACAATTTATAAATTTGTTGACATAAATCCAAAAATGTTTTTGTCATCGCTGCTAGCTAACTGGGAAAAGTCTCTAAACCACTGTGGTTGAACCTCAGCTTTCATTTTATAGACTTTTTTGTTCAGTCTATAGAACTGTAACAGTATTTAATGTGTGTATGTGTGTGTGTGTGTGTGTGTGTGTGTGTGTCAGCTGGTTGATTGCGTTCCTGGCACAAGTAAACCCTCTGTTTGGACCCCAATTGAAGAATGAGACCATCTGGTACCTGCGCTACTACTGGGAATAAACTGAGGTTCATCTTTCATACACACACACACACACGTTTGGGCAGGGCCTTATTGCATAAATTACAGTGTGCTTTAAAATTTCCAGTTCTAATTCACTTCATTCAGTTTAGTGTCATGCTTTGGGTTTTCATCATCAGATAGAAAAGCAGTCACAGTCCAATCACAGCTCAGAGCTGTACGTTTGTGTAATTTTTGTGGGTCTAATTTGTTTTCATTCTGTCGTAAAATCTTCTAGAGTTCTGATTTGAGTTGAGGGTCTCTGCTCTCATCACTGCTGTGTGGTACTTTGTGACTTCCTCTTTATTTCTCACTTTCTCTCTTTTTCTTTTTCTCTAGGATTTTATGGCCTGTATGATGACATCATTCCATTGTTCACTTGCTGTACAGCATATTCCTCCTGTGATGTGACTAAATCATGCTCATTTCTCAGTGTAGCCTCAACGCTGTTTAATTAGAGCATTTTATTTATATTTGCTGTTTTGTTTGTATAGGAGCGGTGGTGTATGAATGTGTATGTGTGTGAGCGCACGTGCAGTAACAGTGTTTTGATGTGCTGAATGTGACGTGTGCAATATTAGCTGAAAAATCAACTCTCCTTGAACATTTATGTTCTCTCTCTGCGACCAACCTGTAGCCTGTTTACAGAGATTCTATTTATGTCGAGATTATTTATGACATTATTTATTTTAGTCGTGTGTAAGGCACAGACTTGTGCCTATTTCAGGTTTCTTCCCCTGTATATCAATACTGACACTTGTTCCATTAAACACTTGTAAACTCTTTCATTATCGGCAGAATTTATGGATGTCAAATTGTCGTCTGTGTAATTCTGGTTATTTATTCTTTTATTTTTACTCTTCAGTGTGGTTGCTTTGTTTCCATGGAGATCCACTGACCACTATTTCTCTCCCCTACACCCCTTACTAATGTGTTTTTTTTTTTTGTAGCAGCAGCTCCCAGAACACTGATATTAGTAACAGTCTAGAGATCATTATGAACACTTCTGTTAGTCTATTCACAGACTTTTTCCATGGTTAAGGATTAAACTGACAGAGTTTTAGATCGGTATGTAAATGATTTGGATTTATAATCACTATGGTGTAAACCTGCTGCAGTTTCTGCAAAACATTGAATAAATTCAGGATGGATCTCGTTTTCTGTTTCTTTTATTTTATTGACCAAACATCAAACTGAGTCTGTCAAAATGCAATAATGTCATACTGAGTACTCTTTTTGTAATTTAGGGACATTACCTGAAAAAAGTCAATGTGAGATTTATTGTCATTTAGCCAGAAAACAGCGTGTGCAAAGCAGAACAAAACTGTTTCTACAAAGCTCCCATGTGCAGTTCTAAATATACAACAAGCAGCAGGTAACAAATATACAGCACAATAGACAGCACAGTATAAAGTTAGGAAGCTTTACAGAGACAAATAAAGGTATATCTTATCTTAGTAATGAACTAAACATATATACCAGTATTCATGGCAGTTCATAGTGAAAGGTTGGTTGGTTTGTTGTAAAATAATATATGTAACAGTAACATACAATAGCCAACAACAGTAAGTAAACTGTCTGCATATTAGACATGGACATGAGAAATATTGCACATTAGTTCACTAAGGTTGTCTCAATAAATGTCAGTTCACAATGCTTTTTTTAGTGGCAGTGAATGGAAAATGACTATCTGTGAGAAATAATAAAGTGCTCAAGTGATGAAAGTGAATAATTGCATTATGACTAGTCTGGTTATTACACAAGACAAGAATGAGAAAGTGTGTGGTTCAGCCATCACAGTGTCAGGTAGCCTGATGTCATGTGGGAAAAAGCTCCTGCATATAGAACTGAGTGCAGAGCATCTTCATTGTTTTAAACATCATTAGCTATTACTGATGTAGAATAAATGTAAATCTTGCTAGGCACTGAGCTGTGAGTTCACAACTGTTATGTTGTGATTATTGAAAAACTCTCATGCAGCTTATTTCCTAAAAGAATTAAGTGTATGGCAAAAATATTTTTCGTATTCTTTGTACCAGTCTCATCTAAATTAATTTTATTTTCCTTTCATTATCCCTTTGTATTTCTCAGCACCTTTTTATTGAGTATAAACATATATTCTGGTCATTATGATATGTGTACAATAATATTGCCTATTTATTAGATGGTGCAGTGGTGGCTCAAGTGGATAAGTGGCTCTGGGTTGTTGATCGGTTTTCAAGCCCCAGCACTGCAAGCTGCCACTGTTGGGCCCTCGAGCAAGGTTCTTAACCTTCCCTTCAGGGGCGCTGTATCATAGCTGCTCCTGCAGTCCGACCCCAACCTGTTCATTTGGGATATGCGAAGAAAAGAATTCCAGTATTCTAATGTTTGTGGCATTAATTAAGGCTTCCATGCCCCCATTTTATTCATTCATTTATACACCAGCAGAACTCATTGTGCCTATTTATGTACATGTTACTTTCTAGGTTTTTTTTTTTTTTCATTTTTGAGTTGTTGAAGTTTGGATTAAATCCACTCGAGTGGCCAGTAAAAAGAAATCTATTAAATAAAAAATGACTAGCTGGTTTAACACCACCCCTGCTCTAAAGATTACTTGTATTCCTAGTTTCCCTGAAGTACACAGACCATGGCAGGAATCCTTATTTGTTGTGTTGAATATATTTTTAGCAGTGTTTCAACTCATAACATTCTCACCGCATTTCATCTGATTGTGTGAAATGTGTAATGAAATGTGATCTGAGTTTTATAACAGATTCTTGGAGAACCAACATTGGAGACGACAGCCGTCTGGTGCTCCACTGCTGTTACGCAACACACTGTGAGTCATCCCATCACTGCCTCTCTCGGTGCATGGGCAAAAATCCAACAATACGGCACAATTTCCTTAAATGAACATCCTACTGCTGAGAGAAGCTGAATGAAAGAGGAGGCACTGTGTTGAACAGAGTTCGTGCGTCAGTCTGCTGCAGGAGGATTACACTGGGTTAAACACCAGAGATGAAGCTTGAACACAATAAGGCAAAAGCACACACAACTTTCCAAATTCAGGTTTTTTTTTTTACAGGAGTATACACTCAGATATCCAAAAAGTTACACCATAATCAAATAATAATTAACGGGTCAGCAGCACAGCATATAAATTCAGACGGTCTGTAGAGCATGGTGCATGGTGCAAAAAAAAACATCCAGTGAGTATATAATAATATTAACAAAAACATAAATTAATAGTATTAATTAATTAAGTATTAATAGTATTAATTAATAACTGTTAATAGTAATAACAACAACAACAATAATAACAACAACAACAACAACAACAATAATAATAATAACAACAATAATAATAATTATTATTATTGTTGTTATTATTATTATTATTATTATTATTATTATTATTATTATTATACTAATAATTGTATTATATATATACGCTGTATATTATTATTATTATTATTATTATTATTGTTGTTGTTATTATTAGTTGTAGTAATACTAGTAGTAATAGTAGTAGTAGTAGTGGTTGTGGTATTTGATGATGACTTAAAATGAAGCCCATTAATTTGTCCCATATTCTTTCAGTGTTTTTTTAAGCACGCTTCCACACTGCTTTCACTAGCCAGCCCATTTAATTTACGTCACGAGCACCTCAACCAATCAGAGTTGGAGATTTGTCTACAGCACTCTGCTGGCCAGCGTACAGTCAGCGAGCGCGTGCGCCAGTACTGAGGCAGCAGGCAGCTTCATTCACAAAGTGAACCTGAGGCGTTTATATCACTCTACAACGGGCCAACAAAGACGCATATTTCCTCAGAACCGGGCCGAAACGGATCGTGTTATCACACCTCAGCTTTGTGGTAAATATGTAAACGTGGTCTAATTTCCTTTTTCTTGTAAACAGCAAAAAAAAGTTGCATAACATAACGTGCACTGCGCATGCGCGGAAACCTAATTGTAAAAATGTGAGCTAAATTCACGCTTTTATTTAGATTTTATTATGATGTAGACATGACAGTTGGGTGCCCTGATGGGTCGAAGTGTTTTTGGTGTGTTTTTGTGAGTTTGTGACCGAGTTGTCGGTTTGTGACCGATGTGTTTTCCTTACATACAGCCGGTCATTTACATAACTGTGTCAGTGCATCACAGGTCAACATGAGAGAGAGAAAGAGTTATTTACTGTTTATTGTTAGTTTCTATATCAGTCGAATTATTTCAACCTGCTATTTTTTACAAGGTAAACTGATTAGCCGGATTAATCAGGTTAATATTCTTAAAATGAGAAGTGAAACAGGAATGTTGGGTTGTTATGAAACACACCTTCATCTGCTGCACTTCCTCATTTCAGCCACTAGGGGGGTGTTTACATAAAGTCATATAACAATGTGATCCTGATTTACTTCACATTTTATTAGAATTTACAGCTGAGAACATGATGGATCGATTCATTGATTAGTTATGTGATTAATCGTGTGTGGAACTGCTCACGATATGGGAAATTAAACAAACAAACAAAAAGACAAAATACAGATAAACATATTTCTATAAGCATCTTTTATAATAATTTGTAGACTTAACTAGATCATAAATACATCATTTCAACATTTTAAAATATTTCTGTATGTGTTCATTTTAAATTAAATGTATTGTTGGTCCATTTTCCTCTCTGACCTACTTAATATTTATATTTATTTTGCTTAGGAGTTGCCTTATAACACAAGTCTAAAATGCTCATGTGATAGTGTTTTGGTTCTCTCACAATGCATAAGTAATATTGATTATATATTTAAGCTGTAATCTGTAGCATTTTGTGATTTATATATAAGCACATTG
Organism: Tachysurus fulvidraco; assembly: GCF_022655615.1. Lineage (NCBI taxonomy): Eukaryota > Metazoa > Chordata > Actinopteri > Siluriformes > Bagridae > Tachysurus > Tachysurus fulvidraco. The sequence continues at coordinate 12,482,537 of NC_062539.1, forward strand.
CTTTACCTGCTGTGTATCAGGGTTATGTGTGTTGTATAATTGTATAATTATCTCGTAACAATTTTATGTAATTAGAAAAAAAAACTGTCTTGTTTTATATAAGCTCGTATATAAGAATTTATATAAGTGTTTGACCAGCAGAGGGCGATGTGCAGGATGTTGACTGGCAGCTCAGGTGTATCATCAGAGGCTCTGACATACAAGTTAGAGAAGAAAGGGGCGGAGCCTCGACTGATTCATCAGCTGATTAAAGCTCTCATTAAAAATTAACGACTTCAACACTGCAATCTGTTGTGTGTGTGAACGGAGTATGGCCTTGGTAATAATCTCAGACTGAACATGAGTGTCTGAGTTTGGTTCAGAAACACCTGCACAGGAGTGAAGTGTTGGAAATGACAGTATCATGTAGGTTTGGGTTGATAATCAATTTATGATACATTGCGATATTTAGGCCGTACATTCTCTCTCTCTCTCTCTCTCTCTCTTCCAGGTCATTTCTCACTTTATCAACTGTGTTTCTACGTCGATGCCATGTGTCAGGTCAGATAATTGGTTTCTGACCTCCTCAATGTCCGGTGAGTCTGAGCTGAAGTCTTACCTGTTGGGCGGCGGGTCTGAAGAGGAGGAGGAGAGTGGGTCTCCCTGTGGCACCATGTCTCACCTGCACAGTATGGGCAGAGCCTCTGATGGAAGTGACAGTGGAAATGACCCTCCTGGTTCTCTGCATTCCCATCCACCACTTCATGAGGATATGGAAATGGGCGGGAACGGCTCGAGCGGAAGCGGCACGGAATCCCATGGCAACGAGTCACATGGCAACGAGTCCCACGGCAATGAGTCCGTAGGAAGTTCTAGTGGTAACAGCAAAGACTCTGCTCTGTTAGAATCATCTGGCAGCAACAAGAGGTAAGAGAATAATAATAATAATAAAAAAAAAGTTTCAGAACTCTAAAAGTAACATTAATAAGACAATATCCTCAATAAGTCTGCGCAGTGTAACCTTCAGGGACTTTATCATTTTAATGGCAGCTTGCATCATCTTTTTATGCTGTATCTTATGTTTATGTTTTTTTTTTTTAGTTTTTCTTTATGTATATTCCATAATGTATACTTCAGTTTTTTATTTTAATTAATTATTTAATTGAATTTTATTTAATTTCATCTTATTTCATTCATTTATTTTGTATTATTTATTTTACTTAGGAATTGAACAATGCTCAATTACTCAATTAAATTATTTTCCATTATTTCAGTAAAAAAAACAAAAAACAAAAACGTAATCCTGTTAGATCTAATGTAGATCTGTTCATTCTACAACATGGAGAGGAATCCTGTTGTGTGTGTGAGAGAGCGAGAGAGATAGTAGTAAGTTTTTTTTTTTGTTGCATTAATTACAATTCCATTCGTTTACCTATTTCTCTCTCTTTGTCAGTTCGAACTCTCAGAGTTCGTCTCCACCAAGTAGCTCAAACGCCTACAGCCTGGTGAGCTCAGAGCAGGACCATCCTTCCACCAGTGGCTGCAGGTATATTTACACACACATTCACACACTCGCAAACCTTTGAAAAGCCTCTACACAGGACAGAAACATTAGGCAGATGGATACAGTTGGAGAAACAAAATCAAACGTGTGTGTTTGTGTGTTTATCCGAGCAGCAGCGAGCAGTCAGCAAAGGCCAAGACTCAGAAGGAGCTTTTTAAAACCCTGAAGAAGTTGAAACTCCACCTGCCTACTGAGAAACGAAGCAAAGGTCGAGCAAGCACGTTACACACACTCCGTTACGCGCTGCACTGTGTCAAGCAGGTCAAAGGTGTGTTTAAATATTTTAGCGTCCTGTGTGAGTGTGTGTCTTTGAGGTTGTGGTTGCGTATAAGAATTCAGTTTTTGTGAGCATATAAATGTCTGTATGTGGTGATAACTCTTCTCTCCATCTCTGCAGCTAATGAGGAATATTATCAGATGCTGATGATAAACGACAGCCAGCCACCCGGTCTGGACGTTTCCTCGTACACTATCGACGAGCTTAACAGCATCACATCTGAATACACACTCAAGAACACAGTAAGCACACATACACACACAAGAGTGTACACACACACACACTAAGCTCTATGTACAGGCTATTGTTATTTTAGGGTCTGCGCTCTGATTCACAGCTGGAATATTAATTTTGAGCAAAATATAACCTCAGTTATACACAGCTATGGGTTATTCAGTCTCTGAGCGTGTGTGTGTGTGTGTGTGTGCGTGTCCTTGTAGGATATCTTTGCTGTAGCTGTGTCCCTGATCACGGGGAAGATCGTATATATATCTGATCAGGCAGCTGCGATCCTGCATTGCAGCAAGGACGAGTTTAAAGACAGGAAGTTTGTGGAGTTTCTGACACCGCAGGACGTGAGCGTATTCTACAGCTTCACCACTCCGTACAGGCTGCCCTCATGGAGCATGTGCACCGGGGCGGGTGAGCGCACACACACACACACACACACACACACACACACACACACACACACACTAGCCTCTCTGTCACTCATTCCCAAACCCCTTCTTTGTGTCTACCTCTCTGTCCTCTCATTATAAACTCTCACTCTCCGTGTCTTTTTCTTTCAGAGTCATCAGCTACAGATTTTGTTCAGGAGAAATCTTTCTTCTGCAGAATCAGGTGAGACATTTTGTTTTTTCTCTCCCTATTGCAACCTGAATGAAAATCTGCTTAACTTAACGGGTGTAATTATATCTCCTATTTGTTTGGGTTATTGATTAGTTGTTGTTTAACTTCTTAACATGTGCTAAAGCTTTCAAAGTGTTACCTTAAGTGTTCCTACAAACCGATGACTGGTGGTGATCACAAAATGTAGTGCCTCAAGTAGTAAGTGTGTGTGTGTGTGTGTGTGTGTGTGTGTGTGTGTGTGTGTGTGTGTAGTGGTGGGAAGGAGAAGGAGGGGGATCTTCAGTATTACCCTTTCAGAATGACACCGTATCTGATGAAGGTTCAGGACCCTGAATTGTCAGAGGAGCATTTCTGCTGCCTCATACTGGCTGAGAGAGTACACTCTGGATATGAGGGTACGTGCGTGCACACACACACACACACACGCACACACACAGTTGAAGCATTAGAGTTTGAAAAATTTATATTTCACTGGAGTTGATTTTGATGTGTGTGTTTGTGTGTGTGTGTGTGTGTGTAGCACCTAGAATCCCACCAGATAAAAGGATCTTCACTACAACTCACACATCCAACTGTGTGTTCCAGGATGTTGATGAGAGGTGTGTGATGCTTTTTTTTTTTTTTATAACAGATACATTTAATGTATATATGAGATACATTGTGTCTGTATGTCTGTGTGTAATGTCCTCTGTGTGTGTGTGTTATAGGGCAGTGCCTCTGTTGGGGTATCTTCCACAGGACCTGATTGGGACCCCAATTCTTCTCCACCTTCATCCTGAAGACAGACCACTGATGCTGGCTGTGCATCGCAAGAGTGAGAACAAAATTATGGATTTATGCTTCAGCACTTACACACACACACACACACACACACACACACACACACACACACACAGAGTACAAAAAAAGGAAGTACAAAATATACAAAACACAGGGACACAACCTTGACTGGGTGTACCTGTGTGTTTTGTGTGTGTGTGTAGTTCTGCAGTACACGGGTCAGCCATTCGATCACTCCTCCATCCGCTTCTGCACACGGAACGGCGAGTATGTTACCATAGATACCAGCTGGTCTAGTTTTGTGAACCCCTGGAGTCGCAAAGTGTCATTTGTCATCGGACGCCACAAAGTGCGCATGTGAGTCTGAAACAAACACACTTACACTTACACAAACCTTGTGTGTGTGAATGAAATGTCTGTACCAGTACGGTTAGTGTTCTGACTGAAAGTACACAACTACACACACTCTAATCTCCTCAGGATATTATCAGGTTTGCTGTAAAAGATGGTCCATTGTTTAATCACTTTGTGCTTGTGTGTGTTACAGGGGTCCAGTGAACGAGGATGTGTTTTCAGCTCCTGCTTACACAGAGGGGAAAATGATGGACTCTGACATCCAAGAAATCTCAGAGCAGATCCATAAAATCCTGCAGCAGGTACACACAGATACACAGATACAGACCCACTTATACCATCCTTAAAACAGTTTCTGATAAGGTGTGTGTGTGTGTGTGTCTTTGTAGCCTGTACATTGTATGGGCTCCAGTGGTTATGGTAGTCATGGTAGCAACGGTTCTCATGACCAGCTGACCACATCCAGTGAAAGCAACAGCAATGGCAACATTGTAGCATGCAACAGCAACTCCGGCCATGAGGAGAGGAACAAGAGCAAACCGGTGAGATCCGTGATGAACGTATATACACACACACACCCAGATATCAGTGACCTGAGACGTCTCAGGAAAGTGCTACTGTCTGTGATTAGGAAGAAGACTGAAGTGCATCATAGTCATAAATTTATGAATTATTTCCTTAGCCAGTATGTGCACATGCTGAGTGTGTGCGTGTGTGTTTGTTTTTTATGTACAGAGGTCATTCCAGGAGATCTGTAAAGGTGTTCAGATGCTAAAGACACAGGATCAGCAGGCCTCCACTTCTAAAGCTGACCAGAAGAAAGGCACAGAAAGTGAGTGTGTATGTGTTTGTGGAAATGTTTGAATTGTAGAAAATGTAAATGGAATCTGTGTAAAACCTCACAATGTGTGTATGTGTAATTGTGTGTGTAATTGTGTGTGTGTAATTGTGTGTCTCCAGCCGGCTTAAAGTATCCAGGAGCGAAGCAGAAAGACTCTGCCCCAGTGGTAAGAGGTGGTACTGCAGCAGTAGAGGAGCTCAGGGACCAAACTTTATACTCCTACCAGCAAATCAGCTGTCTGGATAGTGTGATCAGGTGTGTGTGGTGTTATCACTGGAATTGCTTCATATTCTCTTAGTTTTTGTTCAGTAATTTCACACAAAACAGCACAAATCTCGTCTGGTCATAACCATGCAATGTAATGTGTGTTGGTGATGCAGATATTTGGAGAGCTGCAGTACATCCGTTACACCGAAGAGAAAGTACCAGTTCTCCTCTAACACGACCTCCTCCAACTCAGACGAGGAGAAGAAAGGATGTGACATGGCGATGCCCAGTCCGCAAGGTAACCCAGTAGTCACATTTAAATATTCAATCACAACTGAAGCAAAATGTTGTCACTTTTTTCTACCTTTTTTTTTGTTAAAATTACAAAGCAACCTTAAGGGTATATAAAAAATTATATATAAAATTTTTATAAAATTTTATAATTTCTATTTATCTATCTATCGATCTATCTATCTGTTGTAGTTTATAAATATTTCTGGTATTTGTTTCAAAGATCCTTTGAAGACCAATAAGGAGTCAGACGTAGTGGGAGGGGCTTTAGCTCCTTTGGCCTTGCCCATGAAAGCAGAGAGTGTTGTATCCATCACGTCTCAGTGTTCTTACAGCAGCACTATCGTACACGTGGGGGACAAGAAACCACAGCCGGAGTCAGGTATATACACACACACACACACACACACTGCTAATAAAGCAATTGAGTCGGACACATTTATGTAATTTAATGGTGATATTACAACATGAATATTTTTGATTGCAGAGATCATTGAGGATGTTGCTGAGAGCCCCACCCCTCCTGTGCCAGTAAATGTTATTACTCCACCCACAGCCGAGCAGGGAGCCTATAGGAAACTGGGCCTGACCAAACAGGTGCTGGCGGCTCACACGCAAAAGGAGGAACAGGCGTTCCTGATTCGCTGCAGAGACCTCAGTCACACATCGCTGCAGAAACCCTGTTCAGACCTCCTGGAGAGAGACGGGGAACATGCTATTGATGGTGAGGTCACATCACCATGCGACACATACCACGATGGATAGAGTGCTAGATTATATAGACATGGGAATCAAAAAGGAATTATGTTTGTCACATAAAGGATTTCTACTATTATAATGGATTCATATTGCATAGGATATATATAGTGATTGAGTCATGTAGCATGGAATAGAAGGGAGTCAAGTTACAAAGGAGTCAATTGAACAATGAGTCACATGGAAAAGAGTCATATAAACCTTACAGGGTTCTGTTTATCGTCCTACAGCCAAATTGTAACATCCTTTTAACATTTTATTTGTGTGTCTTTTATCTGTCTCAGGTCCATCTGTAACTCGCCTGGCCAAACCCGGCACATGTGGAGCAGAACCGACCACAAAAAAGAGCAGCCGAACAAGAAAGTCAAAGAAACCTAGGATAAAAAAACCTGACTCATCAGACAGCGCTGTCTCTCAGCGCAGACTTCGTCCTCCTCTTCAGGGTCTGAACCAGACGTCATGGTCGCCATCAGAGGCGTCGCAGTCTGCGTTTTCAGTGCCATACCCTACCATGGTTCCCGGTTACAGTTTTTACCCCACAACACTGCCCCATGCTGGTGACCGTGCTTCAGATGCCCCAAATACCGAGGCTCCGCCCAGTGCTCCCCAGTTTCCAGCCCCAATGGTCACACCACTAGTGGCATTTGTTTTACCCAATTATATGTTCCCTCAGCTTAGCATGGCACGCCCACCTTTCTATCCAGAGCAGCAGCCGGTTGTCAATGTTCAGCCCATGCAGCCGAACTACAACAACCAAACTCATTTACAACCTCAACAAACACAACCAAACTACACGACCCAGCAGCCTCAACAATCTTACACTCTCCAGCAACCGTTTACACCACAACATGTTTACGTGACCCAGAATCCCTTTCAACCCCAAGCTCCATTCACCTCCCCACAGCCGTTCCAGATGCAGTTTGTTCCACAGACACCACTCCCATACCAGATGACCTCTGACTCCAGGCTTCCTGTTCCTGAATCAGCTGAGGTTCCTTCCTCGTCTCCTCTGTCTCGTTCTCCGCCGCTGTTTGCCTCTCACTGCAGCTCTCCATTACAGCTTGATCTCCTGCAGCTGGAGGACAAAGCGGACTCGCACAGCACTGCTCCACCCTCAGGATCCCGGGGGAACTGCAGCTCAGCGCAGGAGAAAAGCAACACTGCCACTGACATGCCACAGGTCAGAGAAGGGTTAGGCTAAATTAGCTAACAAGCAAGTTTTCTGTGTGTGTTTCTGGAAATCATTTTGCATGTTGTGTGAGAGACGATTATCGTGTTATTCTGCATTGTTGTAGCCATGTTGTGTCGAAGACGGAGTTCCGAGTGATGCCCTCTCGTCATCCAGTGAGCTGATGGATCTGCTGATGCAGGAGGACTCGGGTTCAGCCACATCCACATCCACAGGCTCCGCCTCTAACGGCTGTAACACCTCCAACAGTGGCACAGGTGAGTGTGCCATAACTCCCACTAAACAAGTTACATTGTTCTGTTTTAGAAACAACACATTACCCACAATCCTTCTGTTTTCACCTCTACAGGGAGCAGCAAATATTTTGGCAGTGTGGATTCTTCTGAGCATGAGCACAAGGTAAAAAGGAAGGAAGATGGACAAAACTTCAAATATGTCCTTCAGGATCCTCTCTGGCTGCTCATGGCCAACACGGATGAGAAAATCATGATGACGTATCAGATACCATCACGGTGAGTGACATCCGTCTCAGCTTGCGTCGAAGCTTGCACATCCATCAGTTGATGTTGTGCATGTAAATGTGTCTACATGTCTGTTCATGTGTCTATGTATGTCTACGTGTGTATAGGGACATGGACAAGGTTTTACGGGAGGATCGAGAGCGTTTGCGGCAGCTGCAGAAGAATCAGCCCCGTCTCACCTCAGATCAGAGACGGGAGCTCATAGAACAGCACCCATGGATGAGACGAGGAGGTTTACCTAAAGCCATCAATGTCAAGGTGCGTGTGTGTGTGTGTGTGTCTAAGTGTACTATAGAATTGTACGAATACAGATAATAAAGTTAGTAATAGTGTATAATAATACTGCCAAGAGAAAGGTGTGTCCCAGTAGATTGGATGTGGCCTCCACCTGTCTGTCTCAGTAGAGGAAGTGTGATATTCATGTGATTTAATAATGTGATTAATAAAGATGGATATCGTGTGTGTGTGTGTGTGTGTGTGTGTGTGTGTGTGTGTGTGTGTGTGTGTGTAGGATTGTCTGTACTGCGAGAATGACGCCAGTACTCTGTTAGAAGAGGAAATGCCTGAAATGGATCTTGGCATTCTGGGAGGAGACGTGGTGCCAGAAGAAAGCATGTCACACATACAGGAAGAGGAGGAGCATCCCGTCTCAGACTGTGTTTCCTAGCAACTCCCAAACGTAACACGAGTTTGCTTTCAGAGAATAGGATCTTCTGTGTCACACCACACACACACACACACACACACACACTACATACACACAAACATTACACTGCCCAGACTTCTTTTTATGCCAAATAACCTCAGTATACCTTTTAAGTGTGTGTGTGTGTGTGTGTGTGTGTGTGTGTGTGTGTGTGTGTGTGTGTGTGTGTGTGTGTGTGTGTGTGTGTGTGTGTGTGTGTGTGTTGAGCTTTCAGATCAGTTCATTAACATTAATACACTGTGATATGAGGAATGATCATGAGATTTGTTAGAACAGGTGTGACATAAAAATAGAATTAAAATGTGCAATGTAAAATGTTTAATTTAATTAATTAAATGTATAAAAAGTTTGAATAAAAGTAGTGCAGACTGTCTAAACTATAAGCTGTGTTTATTATTCATACCACAAAATGTCCACATTTACACACAGGACCAAAAGATACTTGCTGTTTTTAAAACAAATCTATGATGAATAAATGCTGTTTTTTGCGAGGTTTAGGTTTTTTATTTTATGTTTCTGTTTTAGATTTTAGTCATGTTTATTTTTACGTATACCTCTGGTACTTTTGATATATATCTGTGTTTATTGTTACTTTTAGTTGGAGTCTTAGATGTTTATTTATCTAAACTCTGTGCTGCTATTCGTTACTCTGCTGTGTCTAAAGCAACACTGTTAATGAAGCTGACGAACACATCTGTTACTTCCTGTGTGTGAGGGTTTTGTGGTGTAAAAGATGAATAAAAAATGCAGCATGACCTCTGCACTGCTTTATTCAAGTCACATGACTTGATTGTTTATAGTTTATTTGACGAGAACAACGATCAGAACCTCTTTACACTGTGAAGGTTTCTCTTTGTTTCTTACTTGAGTTAAAAATAAGATTTTTTTAAGAGTACAGTAATATATGTAGCTGTAGTTTTAGTTGAAATTAAAAAGGTGCGTAGACGCAAAACCTGTGAAGTTCAGAAGGCATGTCCTTGCAGGGCCTGTGTGAGTATTTGTGTAGCCTACATACTCTGTACACACTGAGTGATAAACACACTCCAGTACTGACTCTAAACATAGAGACAATCAGAATCGGTCAATCAGCTTCCAGCTCTAAAGGAAGCATTGACTGTGTTCAGCTCTGTTTCAGTGCTGCTTCTAAACTTGAATACTTCCTCTAACATCTCAAGACCTAAAGCTTCCTACCCTGAATCTCATTACCTTTTGATAACGGCATTTATTTCTCTTATACCACAGCAACTTATCAACAATTTTTTATTTATTAAGATCTCGGCACACTCTTCAACTACATCATCAATTCTGTTACAGCATTTTAAACACTCATTCTCTCAGCAGTCTATCTCTACGAGTTAATAAGACAAAACTAATTAGAAAAAATGGATGTTTGGTTGTGGCATAAATGGACCAACTCTCTCTCTCTCTCTCTCTCTCTCTCTCTCTCTCTCTCTCTCTCTCTCTCTCTCTCTCTCTCTATGATTATTTTATTTCTCTGTACTTGGTAGTGAAACAGAGATGCCTGATGTTACACACTTTATTTTCACTCCTGATTTCTGATGTTATTTGTTTTATACAACGGATATTAAACCTGCAATGTAAACCTGAAAATCTGTCTCTGTCTCTGTGTCAGGGTTTATTTATTATTATAATCTTACAGTAATGCCAATCACACCACAGACTGCAACTTCACAGTTCAGAGAAAATTTGTTCATATTTTGTCTATGCTATTTAAAAAGAAAAAAAGCACCATTATTTTTCTCATAATAAATATTTTCTGGACTGCTTAAGACAAATCTTGTTAGATTTAGACTCACCGAGTGGGCGTGGTTTCATTAGTAACGTAAAATGTAAAAGGTGTCGTTATGCCGAGTAACCACTAGGAGGCGGAAAAGTTTACACCTTCTTTGGAACCTTGATCATAAAAAACATAAGAAATAGCATTCAGCAGTTTAATAAAAGATAATTGTGACTTTATATCTGAGAATTGCGACTTTATATAACAGAATTCTGACTTTCCCTTGCAATTCTTAAATGTTTCCTCAGCAATGCGCCATATAATTCATCATTCTGACGTTATTCCTCCCAGTTACTCATTTTGATCTCAAAATTTTGACTGTATGGTTATGGATAACATTGTAGGGTCAAATTTTCATTGTGTTTTCACAAATAGAGAGATCTTGATTTTATTGGAGGAGTCACACAGCATAAAGCTAAGCCTCCGGACTCTTAAAAGAACGTTACAGAGAAATTGGTTGCAAAAAACCAGATGAAGCAGAAGTGCCATGTTTTATAAACCAACAGCTTCAATCTTAATGACGTCAACTTAGCTATCGGTGGATGCATCAGAAATGTTGGATATCTGGGATTATTACAGACAGAGAATCTCTCTACAAATTAATGAGACTTTTAGATGGACAAAGTGTGGATCTTTGGTTTGTGAGGTTGTCCAGGTCGACATGTATATAACAGTCCTGGGCCACACTTTGTCCATCTAAAAGTCTCATTAATTGTCATATATGCCACTTCTGCATCATTATCAGGAAATATGTCTGGCCATTTTGAATTTGCATTCACTAACACCAGGAACATTTTGTCAAGGAATGGTCTCACATATTCAAATTTGAGCTTGTTGCCAGGGACTGGTGGGAAATTCCCACACATGCAATGGTGCTATTTGTGGCTTTGTCTTATCTTCTGGCCAAACTGTTCATTTTAACAACACCTAAATGTCCTTCATGTGTGGCAGAAGTACCCTGACACTTAGCTTGGGTGGCACAATCACTCGGGTACCCCACATGACACATCCTAGTGTTACCGAAAGCTGGTCACAAAGGTTTGAGTAATCAGGAAGCTGTAGATCATCTTTAACTGGCCAGCCCTTCATGGTCAGATCACATACCTTGGCCAATACAGGATCTCGATTTGTCTCCTTTTGAATTTGAGCACTCATAACAGGCAGAGGCCCTTTGGAGCAACCTTCTCTCCTGTGTAGATCTTAAGCATTTCAGAATTGCATCTCAATTTGACATAATGGTCTTTGTAACCTTTGAATAAGATTATTGACATCGCTGATCAAGTTCCATTTTCCATTTTTCTCCTTCAGTCATAGGAGAAACCCAAACACTTTTGACATATGTCTCTTTAAGAGAATGCAGCTCTATGTACGAGAAGCCTGCCATATCAGAGTCTGGCTCATTGAGATCATTTATCTTTGCATTTCTTTTTGCAAATGACCTTCTATTTTTCTCAGTCACATTGTCTGCACACCTTTTCTCTAAACCAGCATTCAGCAGGAACATGAGACTTTTTACCACATCTGAAACATAGAAATTTTGTCACTTTGCTTTGTAGCAAATTTGTTTACGTGACATTCAGCCGACACCTTTCTTTGTCATTCCAGCACGAATAATCCAGGGCTTTGGATTTAAATGCATTTGCAGGACATTTCTTTAAATATTTCTCTGCTGTTTTTACTGGTGTAGTTAAACTTCACAAGAGGTTTTTACCCCTTTAAATTCAAGAGAACGGCCACTGTTTTCTTGTTCCAGATGTCATTGGCTAAACAATACTGTTCAACTCTCTCTACATACGTTGCCCAGTCTTCCACAGTGCTGACAATAGGATCCATTTGTCTGACACATCCAGACATATTTAAACATCCTTAGTTTCAGCTAATTGACAAATTTCTCCTTTAAACAACTACGATGCAGTAAACTCACAGGTCGTTAGGCCTACGTGTGCCTCCTCCATCTGTAGCAGCTCTTTTGACGTAGGCAAGACACAGATGACTCCTGTCTCTGTAGTTTGCTTCATGACGGGTCCTTTCAAATCTCGTCACCAATTCTGTTATGTTTTGCACTTTCACAACAGTAAGAAAGACATTAAGGTCGGAGATCGTCTTGAGCACATTTTTTAAAATAAAAATAGGTATTTTGCACTTTTATTATCACACATTATTCAGATTCAGAGCCAAACACTGTCACATGCTCATAAAAAAAGACTCAAAACCAAGAATTACCACAAAAGTGCGTTCTCAATCACACAACTATTAATTTCATATAAATATAAGTATACATGTGATTTATATGTTATACATTATACACTCTAACACACAAATAATGTGTATAATTTAGTTATATAAAGATCTCCTTTGTACAAATTCAATATTCTAGTCAATATTCAGTTCAGAATGTTAAAAAAGTGTTTACACACTGGCTGTAAATATAGATATTTGAGAGCTGTATGTGAGAAACTACATGCTGCTAAATCAGACAAGAGATTTTGTCTCTCTGATGCAGTCTTTTCTGTTTGTTTTTCCCCACTGATGCAAATCCAAAGTATGATTTTTTTATCCCTTCGGAACCCTTTACATATTATTTCCTGCTCAACAATTTCCTCATTTTTGTTTATTTTAGCAAAGTCTGGTGCCTTAATGTACAATAAAAAAAATATATATAAAAATATTAAGTTTATATTAAAAAATATAATATATATAGTATATTGTTTCTAAATATAATTTCTAAATAATACAGTCGTGTGCCAAAGTTTAGGAACCCCTGTCAATTTCCATGATTTTCATTTATAAATATTCGGGTGTTTGGATCAGCAATTTCATTTTGATCTATCAAATAACTGAAGGACAAAGTAATATGAAGTAGTGAAATGAGGTTTATTGGATTAACATAAAAATGTGCAGTATGCATCAAAACAAAATTAGAAAGGAGCATAAATTTGGACACTCTTGCAATTTTATTTGAATACCTGTAACTACTTAGCACTGATTAATGTCAGAGTTGTCTGAGTCAGGCTCATTCAGTTAATTTATCTTTACATTTCTTTTTGCAAATGAACTTCTCTTTTTCTCAGTCACAATGTCTGCACTCCTTATCTCTAAACCAGAATTGTGATACACACGTGATACACAAAAACATTAAAAAAAATCACATGGCACAAGACAAACCTGCCAGAATGTCCCCCTAGTGTCCAGGAAAACACAACAGCATTTGACACAGTCAGCCTCAAGTCTCTCTTGACCAACCCTTAGGAGTTTTGGTGGATCAGCATGGGAATGGATTTATTCCTGGAAGGTTGCTTATATCAGGTGACATGGAGGAGAGCAACAACTTCACGCAAACTATCCACTGGTGTCCCACAGGGCTCAGAACTTGGTCCTCTCCTTTTCTCCCTCTATACTCACTCTCTTGGTAAAGTTACACTCTTACCACAGCTATGATAACACTTATTTTCTCCTTCTCTTCCTCAGATAGCATGGCTTCTGCTCAGATATCAGCAAATCTGTTGGACATATCATTGTGGATGATGGCTCATCAGCTGAAACTCAATCCCAGCAAAACTAAACTGTTGGTCATCTCAAATAAAAGGAATGTTTCTCAGACATTTTATTCTTAAACCATTCCATGATATAAGTCATGACAGACAACCCTGAATTCGGCAGATATCAAAGCTTAGATCTTAGAGCTTTACTACATTACAGTCTGTTTCTGAAAAGCTGTTGCAGATCCATGGAAAATATTCAGGATTACATAAAATGGATTTGATTTTTAATATATAATATTGTTAAGAACGCACAATATGAATATATAAAGAAGAAAAAAGGAAAAAGAAATTAGTAATCAGAATCAATATAAAGGAAACTGTTTCATCCAGCATTTTTTATTTTATAGATTTGAACATACATTGGAATTGAGCTCTCTGTTGATAAACACATCTTATGGTGGAAAGATTGTGTTTTTAAAGAAGAATGTTAGCTCTATATGTACAGGGCTTATTAGTACCGATTGCAGTAATCACCTTTCATGTAAAGTGTGTAATCCTGAACAGTCTACTATACTTTTATTATTATTATTATACATTTAACAAGAGACACTGGGATAGATTTGAAGCAAGTGAGAAGAAAGTAAGACACTACAGTGGGCGGTGCTCTAATTCATCATTCATATAATTCATTTGACTTTGAATATTCTGTGTTTATGTAAAACCTTCTTTCTAAAGGTTATGCAGGGGGAGAGCTGGTTGGGGATTAGGGAATGGGAAATGGGAAAAACAGAACAGAATAATAGATTGTAATGTTTCCAGGAAGCTATGGTTCACCTTTCTTAGCATCTCTTAGTTTCAGTAATTAGCTTTAAATCTATTCTGGTGTTCTATGGTTGGTATGTATTGCATGTTATTATTATTTATGAAATGATTGAGTTTATGATGTTCTGTTATTTACCCTGAATTAAACAATAATGTTCAGCTGGAAATCTCAAATTTGTAGTTGACCAGTGACACAAAGTCTGTTTAATATAATGTGTATATAACATATAGAGAATAACAGAGTTATAAAAAGGAACAACTGGAGATTTTATCACTCTGATGCAGACTTTTCTGTTTGTTTTTCCTACTGATGCAAATCCAAATTATGATTTTTTTATTCTGGTAAATCATTTGCATATGATTTCCTGCTTAACACTTTCCTCATTTTTGTTAATCTTAGGAATAATAATAATAATAATAATAATAATAATAATAATAATAATAATAATAATCACTCACTCACTCACTCACTCTCTACGGCTTATACGAATAATAATAATTAGGAAATATAATTTCTAAATAATAGAAATTATATTTCTGTTACTTTTCTTTGCTTTTCTTTTCCAACAGTCCAAATAAAATAAAGGATTATAGTTTATCACATAGATTTATGTATAATTTCTGGTGAAACAAATTGAATTAAATTATTTGGGGTAAATGCTGTTTAAAAGACTTCTGTATGGAGTATGTACAGGGTTTGGGATTGTTCTTGTTTTTCCTTTGACCAATTTACATGCCAGCATCACGTGATCATGTAGACGTAAAAAGACTGCAGCACTTTACCTGGGTCTGTTTAACTCATCTCATATCTCTGAATTACACACTGCCCTTTTCATTTCACACAAACACACAGCAAGCTGCTCTCTGACAAAAAGAACTTCTTCTGGGTGAAGAGCATTTTATTATTATTATTATTATTATTATTATTATTATTATTATTATTATTATTATTATTATTATTATTATTATTATTATTATTATTAGTGGTAGTAGTAGTAGTAGTTGTTGTAGTAGTATTTTTTTTTTTTTTTAGCTGATGCTGAGGTGTAAAAGCACAGAGCATCACCATGGAAACAGTGTCAGTCGTGCTCTTCCTGCTATCAGGTAAAAAATATAATAAATACGTTTAACAGCTTTAACCTTCATGTGATGAGTTTAAATTGTTATTATTTATAAACATGACTTTTTGGATCCTCCAGATGTTACTGCTGTTAAAGATTATAACATGAATAACACGCTCCATAATAATCACTTTTATTTTAACTGTTTCTGCTTAAATTAACATGATGGAATAAACAAATATAGTTTTAGTTATCTTTCTCCAATCCTAAAGGTTATGTTTATTCACAATTCTACAAGAGCACAGAAGTGTTATTTACACAATGTTTTATATAATGTAATTGCAGTTTAGAGAAAAATGTGTCATTAAATTGTGGTAAGAATCAGAGAAATTTGGTACAAACAACATGTATAAATCATATAACAGCATTAAAGCAGTTCTTTCTCAAATGTCAGTTATGAAAGTCAGTTAAAATCTAGATTTTTGTTATTAAATTCGCTGAATGAGAATATTAAGTGAGTGTCTTCTCTATATTACATACAGAGCTTTTAAATCTGACAGTAAAATGATTAAAATAGATTATTTAACTTAAAAGTCTCAATAGGTTTTAATTAATCAAATGATTTCTATATTCCTGATTTATATATTCATGATATTTCTTTGTTGTTATTTTATTTCATCATGATTGTGTAATTGAGCAAGACGCAAATCCAGAATTTGTTCTTCTGGATCTGCAAACAGTCTCTCAGTCTGAACGGAAAATAAAACAGAGCCATTCATCCACATCACATTTCAGCCCTTTTATCTCTGTCCTGCTACATTAACAGGAGAAATTTCTTCCCCAGCTTTTACTCCTCCAGTCCAGAGTCAACTCACTTCTCTCCATTTCATTCCGAGTGACATGAATCAGACTGACGCTCGGGAAGCTTGCAGAGAAAAATACACCGACCTCGTCACTGTGTACTCTGATGAAGACAACAATAAACTGTGCAACCCAGGGATACCGGCCTATATCGGACTGTATCGCAGTAATTTTAGTGAGAAATGGTCTAATGGTGATAATGTAACATACAGAAATATGACAGGGGATTGTGGGACATCGAGCGTCTGCGCTGTTATGAAGGCTGATGGTACATGGGAAAGTCTTCAGTGCACATTAGCAAGATATTTCATGTGCTATGAACAAGGTAACTTCTGACATAATATGCATGTGTTATTGTTTCGGTGTATTGTATATTGTACATTCTCTAGTTTTAATTTTATGTTTAATATAATGTGTTGTCTTTGTCTTTGCATACAAATAAGAGGTCAGATTTTGAAAGATTTGTTTGTTTGTTTGTTTGTTTGTTTGTTTGTTTGTTTGTTTGTTTTTACCTGACAAAAGCTTCCTCACAGACTCGTAATTATCATCTAATCCTTGAGACTAAGACCTGGTATGAAGCTCAGCGTTACTGTAGACAGAGATACACTGACCTGGTCAGCATCAGAGATCAGCAGCACAATGAAGAGGTGAGGATTAAAGGGTTAAACAGCAGCACACCCTTCTGGATCGGCCTACTGTGTGATGACTGGCAGTGGATTGATGGAGGAATCTCTGCCTATAGAAACTGGGATTGGCAGCACGGTGAACCTCATCCATCACCATACAACTGTGTAGTACATGATAGATGGGGATGGGGATGGAAATGGGGATGGAAATGGGGATGGGGATGTGGCTGGCAATGGTACTCAGTCCCGTGCAATTATACTTCCTCTGCTTTCTGCTACTACAGTAAGTGTCGACTTCTCTAACAGTAATATAATCTCAGCAATCTTCTGTATGATGACTAGAACACAGCTGGTGTGAGTCTCTGTCTCTATCACTCTTCCACAGCTTCTACATCTCCAGTCCACAGTCACCTCACTTCATTTCATTTCGTTCCGGATCACATGATTCAGACTGAGGCTCGGAAAGCTTGCAGAGAAAAATACACCGACCTCGTCACTGTGTACTCTGATGAAGACAACACTGAAATGGCTGAACTGATGATGAAGGCTGGTATTTACGATGCCTGGATCGGACTCTATCGCAGTCACTTCAGTGAGAAATGGTCTAATGGTGATAATGTAACATACAGAAATCTGACAGGGGATTGTGGGACATCGAGCTACTGTGCTATTATGAAGCCTGGTGGTTCATGGGAAAGTCTTAAGTGCACAGTGACAAGATATTTCATGTGCTATGAACAAGGTAACTTCTGACAAAATATGCATATGTTATTGTATCTGTATATTGTATATTGTACATTCTCTAGTTTTAATTTTATGTTTAATATAATGTGTTGTCTTTGGCTTTGCATACAATAAGAGGACAGATTTTAAAAGATTTGTTTGTTTGTTTGTTTGTTTGTTTTTACCTCACAGAAGCTTCCTCACAGACTCATAATTATCATCTTATCCTTGAGAATAAGACCTGGTATGAAGCTCAGCGTTACTGTAGACAGAGATACACTGACCTGGTCAGTATCAGAGATCAGCAGCACAATGAAGAGGTGAGGATTAAAGGGTTAAACAGCAGCACACCCTTCTGGATCGGCCTGCTGTGTGATGACTGGCAGTGGATTGATGGAGGAATCTCTGCCTACAGAAACTGGGGTTGGCAGAGCGGTGAACCTCATTCGTCACCATACAACTGTGTAGTACATGATAGATGGGGATGGGGATGGTACACAGTCCAGTGCGATTATACTTTCTCTGCTTTGTGCTACTCCAGTAAGTGTCAACTTCTTGAACAGTAAAATTATCTCAGCAATCTTCTGTATGATGACTAGATCACAGCTGGTGTGAGTCTCTGTCTCTGATATCACTCTAAACAATCCTCCTCCTTTTGGTGTTTTGTGTCTCTATCAGGTTACATCCATGTGAGTGAAGAGGCTTTGAGCTGGGAGAAAGCGCTGGATTACTGTGATAAAGGGAACAGAGCTGGAATTCTGATCATCGATTCTCAAGCTGAACAGGAACAGTTAGAGTCTGAGCTCATGAGGAGACGTGTCCCTCAAGGGTCTCTGTGGGTGGGGCTTGGACCAAACCGTCTCTCTGAGCTGAAGGTGTCGTCTGTTCCGCTGACCTGCGAGGACATACAGAGACAGAGTGAAGCTGACACACACACTGCAGAAGCAGCACCAGATTATGTGATGGACTCCACTGAACTTCGA
>NC_062539.1:12503709-12523709 GCF_022655615.1 Tachysurus fulvidraco
ATATATATTAAGTATTAAGTATTTAAGTATTAAATATTAAGTTTACATTAAAAAATATAAAAATATAATCTATATATTATATCATTTCTAAATATAATTTCTAAATAATAGAAATTACAGTTGTATGCAAAAGTTTAGGAACCCCTACTTAGCACTGATTAATATCAGAGTTGTCTGAGTCTGGCTCATTTATCTTTGCATTTCTTTTTGCAAATGATCTTCTCTTTTTCTCAGTCACATTGCACTCCTTGTCTCTAAACCAGAATTGTGATACACACGTGATACACAAAAACAAAATCACATGGCACAATACAAACCTGCCAGAATGTCCCCCTAGTGTCCAGGAAGACACAACAGCATTTGACACAGTCAGCCTCAAGTCTCTCTCGAGTCACCCTCAGGAGTTTTGGTGGATCAGCATGGGAATGGATTTATTCCTGGAAGGTTGCTTATATCAGGTGACATGGAGGGAGCAACATCTTCACGCAGACTATATACTGGTGTCCCACAGGGCTCAGAACTTGGTCCTCTCCTTTTCTCCCTCTATACTCACTCTCTTGGTAAAGTTACACTCTTACCACAGCTATGATGACACTCAACTTATTTTCTCCTTCTCTTCCTCAGATAGCATGGCTTCTGCTCAGATATCAGCAGATCTGTTGGACATATCATTGCGGATGATGGCTCATCATCTGAAACTCAATCCCAGCAAAACTGAACTGTTGGTCATCTCAAATAAGAGGAATGTTTCTCAGACATTTTATTCTTAAACCATTACATGATGTAAGTCATGACAGATAACCCTGAGTTCGGCAGATATCAAAGCAAAGATCTTAGAAGATCTCAGAGCTTTACTACATTACAGTCTGTTTCTAAAAATGTTGTTGCAGATCCATGGAAAATATTCAGGATTCCATAAAATGGATCTGATTTTTAATATATAATATTGTAAGAATGCAAAATATGAATATATAAAGTAAGAAGAAAAAAGGAAAAGGAAATTAGTAATCAGAATCAACATAAAGGAAACTGTTTCATCCAGCATTTTTTATTTTATAGATTTGAACATACATTGGAATTGAGCTCTCTGTTGATAAACAGACCTTATGGTGGATAGATTGTGTTTTTAAAGAAGAATGTTAGCTCTATATGTACAGGGCTTATTAGTAACGATTGCAGTAATCACCTTTCATGTAAAGTGTGTAATCCTGAACAGTCTACTATACTTTTATTATTATTATTATACATTTAACAAGAGACACTGGGATAGATTTGAAGCAAGTGAGAAGAAAGTAAGACACTACAGTGGGCGGTGCTCTAATTCATCATTCATATAATTCATTTTACTTTGAATATTCTGTGTTTATGTAAAACCTTCTTTCTAAAGGTTATGCAGGGGGAGAGCTGGTTGAGGATTAGGGAATGGGAAATGGGAAAAACAGAACAGAATAATAGATTGTAATGTTTCCAGGAAGCTATGATTCAACTTTCTTCGCATCTCTTAGTTTTAGTAATTAGCTTTAAATTTATTCTCGTGTTCCCTTGGTTGGTATGTACTGTATTGCAATCAGATTAAACAATTACAATAATGATAAATAGTCTCATTTAAACATAAAACTGTTATTTGTCCCAAAACTATTGACAATTTAGATCTTTCTTATTTTACATGTTATTATTATTTATGAAATTATTAGTTTATAGGAGGCACGGTGGCTTAGTGGTTAGAACGTTCACCTCACACCTCCAGGGTTGGGGGTTCGTGTGTGTGTGTGGAGTTTGCATGTTCTCCCTGTGCCTCGGGGGTTTCCTCTGGGTACTCCGGTTTCCTCCCCCGGTCCAAAGACATGCATGGTAGGTTGATTGGCATCTCTGGAAAATTGTCGGTAGTGTGTGAATGTGTGAATGAATGAGAGTGTTTGTGTGCCCTGCGATGGGTTGGCACTCCGTCCAGGGTGTATCCTGTCTTAATGCCCAATGACGCCTGAAATAGGCACAGGCTCCCCGTGACCCGAGTAGTTCGGATAAGCCGTAGAAAATGAGTGTTGAGTCTTTTCTATGAGCATGTGACAGTGTTTGGCTCTGAATCCTTAAAACTTTCATACAATGTATTTTAGTGACTTCACAAAACCTTGCCATTGATAATGTGTGATGTGTGTGGCACAGGCTCCCCGTGACCCGAGAAGTTTGGATAAGCGGTAGAAAATGAATGCATCAATGAATGATTGAGTTTATGATGTTCTGTTATTTACCCTGAATTAAACAATAATATTCAGCTGGAAATCTCAAATTTGTAGTTGACAAGTGAAGGTCTGTATAATATAATGTGTATATAACATATAGAGAAGTCTCACTCTGATGGAGTCTTTTCTGTTTGTTTTTCCCACTGATGCAAATCCAAAGTATGATTTTTTATTCCAGTGAATCATTTGCATATGATTTCCTGCTTAACCCCCCCCCCCCCCTTTTGTTTATCTTAGGATTGGCTGATGCCTTAATGTACAACAACAACAACAACAACAGTAATAATAATAATAATAATAATAATAATAATAATAATAATAATAATAATAATAATAATTTATAAATAATAATTTTGCTTTTCTTTTCCAACAGTCCAAATAAAATATACGATTATAGCTTATCACATGATTTATAATAATTTTGGGTGAAAAAATTTAATTAAATTATTTGGGGTAAATGCTGCTAAAGACTTCTGTATGGAGTATGTACAGGGTTTGGGATTGTTTTTTCCTTTGACCAATTTACATGCCAGCATCACGTGATCATGTACACATAAAAAGACTGCAGCACTTTACCTGGGTCTGTTTAACTCATCTCATATCTCTGATTTACACACTGCTCTTTTCATTTCACACAAACACACAGCAAGCTGCTCTCTGTCTAAAAGAACTTCTTCTGGGTGAAGAGCATTTTATTATTATTATTATTATTATTATTATTATTATTATTATTATTATTATTATTATTATTATTATTATTATTATAGTATTGTTTTTTTAGTTGATGCTGAGGATTAAAGAGCACAGAGCATCACCATGGAAACAGTGTCAGTCGTGCTCTTCCTGCTATCAGGTAAAAATTATAATAAATACGTTTAACAGCTTTAACCTTCATGTGATGAGTTTAAATTGTTATTATTTATAAAAATGACTTTTTAGATCCTCCAGATGTTACTGCTGTTAAAGATTATAACATGAATAACACGCTCCATAATAATCACTTTTATGTTAACTGTTTCTACTTAAATTAACATGATGGAATAAACAAATATAGTTTTAGTTATCTTTCTCAAATCCTAAAGGTTATGTTTATTCACAATTCTACAAGAGCACAGAAGTGTTATTTACACAATGTTTTATATAATGTAATTGCAGTTTAGAGAAAAATGTGTCATAAAATTGTAGGAAGAATCAGACAAATTGGTACAGTACAAACAACATGTATAAATCATATAAAAGCATTAAAACAGTTCTTTCTCAAAGGTCAGGATTATCCCATTTAATAACATCAGTACACACTTTAGCATCAATAAACAGTATAGACTCTATATTGAAGAATGACTGAAATAAATTGTGTTTAAAACTGTCTCAAATTTAGGCTAATTTCATACAGAACACACACACATAGCTCTGTGGCTTTGGACAGACTGGAAGAGATGTAAGTTTCAATGAATGACAGATATCGTACACTCCATAACACTCTGACATGCACACATCGTTTCTGGTATGTAATTGTGCTCAGTGACTAAATGTGGCCACTAGATGGCGATATTTATAAACTGGAAGAAGCAAGTCATGCATGCGAGTCTTTGTACACAAAATGTCAGTTATGAAATTTTGTTAAAATCTGGATTTTTGTTTTTAGATTGGTTGAGAATATTAAGTGAGTGTCTTCTCTATATTATTCAGGGCTGTCAAGTGTCACGCATTGAGAGTGACACTCACTCATTTTGGTGTTTTTAAACTTTTTAAACTTTTTAACTATTTATCATATATTTAATAAGCCGCAGCACTCAAAATGTATCTGTCCGCACCGCTCTCTCTATGGAACCGGGCAGGAATCAAGCGCGTCTCCCCTGGAGTTCTTAGTCGTGCCTGGCACTTATCAGCCAATCAAAAAAAAAAAAGAGGCTACACAATAGCCAATCAGAAAATAGCACTATCTGGGTAAGATTTAACGCAACAACCAATGAAAAAAAAATTATTACGCAATACGCAAATTTTATACGCAATTCCAGAATTTGCTCTTCTGGATCTGCAAACAGTCTCTCAGTCTGAACGGAAAAAAGAACAGAGCCATTCATCCAGATCACATTTTAGTCCTTTTATCTCTGTCCTGCTACATTAACAGGAGAAATTTCTTCCCCAGCTTTTACTCCTCCAGTCCAGAACCAACTCACTTCACTCCATTTCATTCTGGGTATCATGAATCAGACTGAGGCTCGGAAAGCTTGCAGAGAAAAATACACTGACCTCGTCACTGTGTACTCTGATGAAGACAACACTAAACTGTATAAACGGGTGACAGACCGTAAAAACAGGCTGGATCAGACTGGCTGGATCGGACTCTATCGCAGTAATTTCAGTGAGAAATGGTCTAATGGTGATCCTGTAACATTCAGAAATCTGACAGGAGATTGTGGGACATCGAGCTACTGTGTTGTTATGAAGGCTGATGGTTCATGGGAAAGTCTTCAGTGCACATTAGCAAGATATTTCATGTGCTATGAACAAGGTAACTTCTGACATAATATGCATATGTTATTGTATCTGTATATTGTATATTGTACATTCTCTAGTTTAAAATGTATGTTTAATATAATGTGTTGTCTTTGTAAGCATACAAATAAGAAGTTGTTTGTTTTTACTTCCATAGATGTGTCCTTACAGACATTTAATTATCATCTAATCCTTGAGAGTAAGACCTGGTATGAAGCTCAGCATTACTGTAGACAGAACTACACTGACCTGGTCAGTATCAGAGATCAGCAGCACAATGAAGAGGTGTGGATTATAGGGTTAAACAGCAGCACACCCTTCTGGATCGGCCTGCTGTGTGATGACTGGCAGTGGATTGATGGAGGAATCTCTACCTACAGAAACTGGGATAGCAATCATCCTATACCACAAGATAACTGTGTAGCGGTGAGAGGAGGGAGATGGTACTCACTCCCGTGCAGTAATTATCTCTCTGCTTTGTGCTACTACTACAGTAAGTGTCGACTTCCTGAAGAGTAAAATCATCTCATCAATCTTCTGTATGATGACTAGAACACAGCTGGTGTGAGTCTCTGATATCACTCTAAACAATCCTCCTCCTTTTGGTGTTTTGTGTCTCTATCAGATTACATCCATGTGAGTGAAGAAGCTCTGAGCTGGGAGGAAGCGCTGGATTACTGTGATAAAGAGAACAGAACTGGAATTCTGATCATCGATTCTCAAGCTGAACAGGAAAGGTTAGAGTCTGAGCTCATGAGGAGACGTGTCCCTCCAGGGTCTCTGTGGGTGGGGCTTGGACTAAACCGTCTCTCTGAGCTGAAGGTGTCGTCTGGTCCGCTGACCTGCCAGGACATACAGAGACAAAGTGAAGCTGACACACACACTGCAGGAGCAGCACCAGATTATGTGATGGACTCCACTGAACTTCGAGTCGTGTGTAAACTGAAGTAAAACATTTTCCTCAATGCTGCAAGAACAGAGCACTGCACAGTTTAGAGTTTTCCAGCACAAACTCACCTGAACACAAACTCACCTGAACACTTCATTATGCATTTGTTCACTAGTTGATGAGCTGAATCACAGAGCAGGAAAAAGCCTGAAGTGAGCAGGAAGTGTTCACACACTCAGAGCTTCACACATCAATTGGCCTTCACAAGAATATTTAGAATATATATTTCATGCTGTTAATGCTTCTCTAAATTCTTGTTTAAGATAAAATTTATTATACTTTCTTTTCTTTTATCATATCAATAATAAGAAACTGTAATTTTATTATTTTTCATGATAACTTTTGTGTTATATTTTCTTCATTTACAGCAGTTGAGTTTAGTAACTACTGATAATCTATATTAACTGTTCCATGGTATTTTTTTACAGTAAACTTTTTTGTTCTAAACACGGCTGTGGTTTGAATTATTTAAATGTGTCTCTTAAAGGGTGATTATTTTATTTGGTGTGTTAGTTGTGAGTGAATATGGAATAGTAGGTGCAGTGTATTACATATTCGGGCTGTTAGATTGTATTTATTTCTTTATTATTAACATTTGCAAAAGTCTAGTATAACTAGGATAGGAACTAAACAAAAATAATGCAAATAAAACAATTACAATATTGCTACAGACCTGCTTAAAATATCATAAATAACGTTTTACATGCAGGACATAAACAGCTAATCAGTATTAAAGTATTAAATGAAATTTACTACCAGCTATAAAACATATATAAAAATATGTGACTCATAAGAATCTTCCCTGGCCTTAATGTCTGTTTTATTATCTTTTATGTCCTTTTAATGACATTATTTTACATCATGCAAATATCAAACATTGTGCTGCTTAGTAAACACGAACATCATGATTTGTCATGAAAATAAAAATAGGTATTTTGCACTTTTATTATCCGAGGTAGTTTGGATAAAGCGGTAGAAAATGAGATGAGAATTAAATATTAAGTTTATATTAAAAATATAAAAATATAATATATGTAGTATTCATTCATTCATTCATTTTCTACCACTTAGTATATTATTTATAAATATAATTTCTAAATAATAGAAATTACAGTCGTGTGCAAATGTTTAAGAACCCCTGACAATTTCCATGATTTTCAATTATATTTATAATTTATATAAATATTCGGATCAGCAATTTTATTTTGATCTATAAAATAACTGAAGGACATTTTATTGATTTGTATACCTGTAACTACTTAGCACTGATTAATGATATGTTTACTGTTAAGAGGAACGACACGGACAACCATTTCACTACAGAGTCTTTACTGACGACTGCTTCAGATCTCGCTCTCCATTACACTGTTCCCCGCTCCAATCAGCGCTGTCTCCACACACGGAGAAACTACCGTAATGCATGGAATAGATTCGCATATACAATACATTACATTTCTTCCCCCACAGTTTTGAACTCCTTAACATTTAAACAATTTGCAACAATGTGACTACCAAAAGGTTATTCTTTTTTATTTATTTATTTTTGATTATAGAACATACCTTGTATACAAATGGTTAGAACTTCTTATGATTAAGAACCATTAATCAGTCCATAACTACAGATCTAATCTGTTAGGTGCTTTTCTCTGACGAAGTGGATATCTTCTTTCAGGACTGGGAACTGTCCCTTTTCCCACCGGAGCATGGGGCTGGGTAAAACTGGGATTGCCCTTGTCACTCACATCTGGAACAAAGTCATTGGCTATTGTACTGGCCATAGTATCCGTCCTGCACTGTACATTAGATGACACCAGATGATCCACATGTACCTTCACACTATGATCTCCGACTTGCACTTGGTATGTGAGAGGTCCATGCTTGAACAAGATGACACCTGGAAGCCAAGCACGATTTGAGTGTCGACAGTCCGACACCATGACCTTCTGACCTGCTTTGAAGGATCTGAGCTTTCTGGCAGGGTCGTCCTGAGCACGTTTTTGCTGTGCTTGATGTTTGAGAACAACTGCAGATGTATCTGGTTTTAGCAGTGTGAGACGGATACGAGGCTGTCTTTTCAGAAACAGTTCAGCAGGTGTTCGCCCTTTCAGCTTGACCTTTTGTAGCTGGATGATAAGGAGGAGACAGAACATGACACACACAATTGTTCCTTAGGAACTCCTCAAACTCCCTAGAGGTAAATGGAGGGCCATTGTCCGATACCAGCTCTTTTGGGAATCCATAGGAAGCCCAGAGATGACGCAAAAGGTTTATGGTCTTCTCTGCATTTGTCAGCTGTGTAGGAAAGATTTCCACCCATTTTGAATGAACATCCACAATCACTAAGAAGTGTTGCTTGTCTATTTCAGCATAGTCTATGTGAATGCACTCCCAGGGTGTTGTGGTCCAGGACCATGGGTGAAGAGGAGCACAGGGTGGTTGGTTTCACCCCAACTCACATGGAGCGCACTTACTCACAAAGTTCTGAATGTCTTGGTCGAGACTCGGCCACCAGAGGTATCCTCTTGCCAGTGCCTTCATTCTTATTATGCCTGGGTGACCCTCATGAAGCTCAGACAACAGTCTTTCCCTATACGTTGGGGGAATGATAACTCTCGAGCCCCAAAGGATACATCCCTGGTCTGTTGAGAGCTGGTCTTTTCTTACCAGGTACGGTTTCAGATGCTCATCTGTGACATGATTGGGCCATCCAGACAAAGTTAGGTCCAGCATTTTCGATAGCAAAGAATTTCTCCTAGTTTCAGTGGAAATGTCTTTTGCACAGATGGGCAATTCATCTGTGTGAGACTTGAAACACCATCTCCTCTTCCCCTCCTACCGAGATGTGCTCACACGGCAATCTGGACAATGCATCCGTGTTTGCATGATCAGAAGAACATCTGTACTCTATGTCATAATGATAGGCCAACAAAGTCAAATCCCAACGCTGCATACGGAGGGCAGCTAGTGTTGGAATGGCAGATTTGGGGCCTAGAATTGCAAGAAGGGGTTTATTATCTGTTAGCAGATGGAACTTGCAGCCATACAGATACTTGTGAAACTTTTTCACTCCAAAGACTATGCTCAGGGCCTCTTTCTCAATTTGCGCATAGTTTTTTTCACTTGCTGTCAGAGTCCTAGATGCAAACGCAATGGGATGTTCTTCCTCTGAAGGTAGCACATGTGAGATAACTGACCCGACGCCATAGGGAGAGGCGTCACAGGCTAGTCTCAGTGGCTTTTTGGGATCATAGTGAGCTAACCACTTACTTGACAACAGTTGTTGTTTACAGGTGTTGAAAGTTTGAGCACACTGCAAAGACCACTGCCAATTTACATTGGCCTGCAACAGGTGATGGAGTGGGCGCAAAAGTGTGGAAAGATTTGCTACAAACTTTCCATAGTAGTTCAGAAGTACCAGAAAGGAATGTAATTCTGAGACATTGGTTGGAGCAGGGGCCTTCACAATCGCTTCCACCTTGCTTTCCGTTGGATGCACTCCCTTTTCATCAATCTTGAACCCCAAGTATTCCACTGACTTACAGAGGAATTCACATTTTGATTTCTTCACCCTTATTCCATGTTGTTGCAGTCGTGACAGAACTTTGTCCAGTACTTCCAAATGTTCCTCGGGAGAAGATGCAGAGACCAGAATATCATCCATAAAATATACTACATTCTGAAGTCCCTGTAGGATTTGGTCCATTGTGTGTTGGAAAATTGCAGGTGCTGTGGAAATTCCATAGGCCAGACGATGGTACTTAAACAAGCCTTTGTGCGTGTTTATGGTAAGGTACTGCTTAGATTCAGTGTCCAATTCCAGCTGCTGATATGCAAAAGACAGATCAATTTTGCTGAAAACTTTTCCCCCAGCCAATGTGGCAAAAAGATCCTCCACGTTGGGTAGCGGATATTCCTCTGCAAGAATGCATTTGTTCATCGTGACTTTATAATCACCACACAACCTCACAGTCTTGTCTTTCTTTGGCACAACCACAATGGGTGCTGCCCAGTCGCTCCTTCCGACCTGAGAGATAATTCCGTTCCTCTCCAAGTGATCCAGTTCCTTTTCTACTGCTTCTTTAAGAGCAAACGGAACAGACCTTGGTTTGTGAAAGATAGGTTGAGATCCGTCTTGCACTCTCACCTTTGCTTTGAGGTCACTAATATTTCCATACCCATCTTGAAATAGCTGTTTGTGTTTTTCAAGTACATCAGCGAGAGTAGTAACACTCACTAGTGTCACCTGTCTCAAGATGAAGAAGGAAATTTTCTGGAGCCAGTTACATGCCAGCACTGGTGGTTTGTCTCCTTTGACCACAATCAATGGAAGTGAACACTGTTGTCCCTTATATTTGACTGGAACCTCGATCTCACCCAACATCCAACACCCAACAACCCAGCCAGATGAATGGAATTTGGGCTCAATAAACAGTCCTTCAATTTTTCAGTATAGATATGTTCTGGAATCAAAGACAAGTGTCTAGTTGCATGCTAACTGTTATGCCGTTTATCAGAAGATCAATGTAAATGCCATCCGCCTTGTCTTGTGCAGAGTAGACTGTGAAAAGATCAAACAGTTCATCATTCTCTGCACACTGACTTTCGGAAGTATCTGCTGACACATACTGAACTTTGTCTGGCCGATATGTTTTGTGATTCTTACATGCACGCTGTAATTGTCCGACTTTTCCACAGTTGTGGCATTTCTCATTACGATAACGACATTCTGTGGGATGATGGTTTGCTCCACTACAGGATAACAGTTGCATTTATGCTTGGAAAAAGGTTGCTGCTGGACCCCCTTTATAGAACTGTACTGGAAATTTCCCCATCTTCTGTATTTCTCTCTGCCCGCACCGATGTTTTGAACCTTATGCACACTTGAGTCCTTTATGGTTGCCTGGGCACTAAGCTGTTTGGTGTCCTATTGTGCTAGTTCTAGTGCAAGAGCAACGTCGCAGGCAGGCTTTCTTGAAAGTAAGGTCCTTCTCTGACAGTAACCTTCTGTGATAAACTTCTCCAGCAAGTCCGCAGACAAATTTGTCTCTGAGAGCATCATCCAGAAATGTTCCAAACTCACATGAACTTGCCAGACGCTTTAATGACAGAATGTAATCAGATATTTTTTCCCCAGGACTTTGGTTACGGTGGTAAAATCTAAAGCGTTCTGCAATCAGAATCGGCTTGGGCTTGAAGTGTTCGGAAAGGGTCTGAGAAATTTCCTGGTATGATAAATCAATCACTTTTCTTGGCTCAACTAGACATTTGCTTTTTTTATACTGTCAATTTCATTTGCTTCAAGCCATCGCTCAAATCTCTGCAAATAGGTATCAAAATCCTCTTTGGTACTGTCAAACTCAGGCACTCGTCCTATTGTGGCCATTTTCCTTGTTTTATTATTATAATGTTGCTTTTTTCCTTTACTTTTTTATTTTTATTTTTTAAATCTTTTTATTGTTGTTGTTAATTACGAACAGTGAATGTCAACAGACAGGCTTTTACCTTCGTGGCTGTTGTAACCATTTCGTCCTCTAGATGTCGCCCTACTCCAACGAGCTCAGCATGTGACTGTTACTGCCTCTATGCGCATTTGTTCAACTCGCAACAGTTCACGTTCCTCTTCTATACAGTTTTATCTTTGGAGTTTTTCTTGCTCATTCTATGCACTGGGGCATCCGATCCCAACCTCGTCGCCACTGTTATGTTTACTGTTAAAAGGAACGAGACAGAAAACCATTTCACTGCAGAGGCTTTACTGACGAGTGCTTCAGATCCCCCTCTCCATTACACTGTTCCACGCTCGAATCAGCGCTCTCTCCACAAGCGGAGAAACTACCGTAATGCATGGAAAAGATTCGCATACACAATGCATTATGTTACAGTTAATATCAAAGTGTTCTGAGTCAGGCTCATTCAGTTCATTTATCTTTGCATTTCTTTTTGCAAATGACCTTCTATTTTTCTCAGTCACATTGTCTGCACTCCTTGTCTCTAAACCAGAATTGTGATACACACGTGATATACAAAAACAAAAACAAAATCACATGGCACAAGACAAGCCTGCCAGAATGTCCCCCTAGTGTCCAGGAAGACACAACAGCATTTGACACAGTCAACCTCAAGTCTCTCTTGATTCACCCTCAGGAGACTTGGTGGATCAGCATGGGAATGGATTTATTCCTGGAAGGTCGTTCATAGGTGACATGGAGGAAGCAACATCTTCATGCAGACTATCCACTGGTGTCCCATAGGGCTCAGAACTTGGTACTCTCCTTTTCTCCCTCTATACTCACTCTCTTGGTAAAGTTACACTCTTACCACAGCTATGATGACACTCAGCTTATTTTCTCCTTCTCTTCCTCAGATAGCAGCAGATCTGTTGGACATATTGTAGATGACGGCTCATCAGCTGAAACTCAATCCCAGCAAAACTGAACTGTTGGCCATCTCAAATAAGAGGAATGTTTCTCAGACATTTTATTCTTAAACCATTCAGTGATATAAGTCATGACAGATAACCCTGAGTTCGGCAGATATCAAAGCAACGATCTTATTCGATCTTAGAGCTTTACTACATTACAGTCTGTTTCTGAAAAGCTGTTGCAGATCCATGGAAAATATTCAGGATTCCATAAAATGGATCTGATTTTTAATATATAATATTGTTAAGAATGCAAAATATGAATATATAGTAAGAAGTAAGAAGTAAAGTAAGAAGAAAAAAGGAAAAAGAAATTAGTAAACAGAATAAACATAAAGGAAACTGTTTCATCCAGCATTTTTTATTTTCTAGATTTGAACATACATTGGAATTGAGCTCTCTGTTGATAAACAGACCTTATGGTGGATAGATTGTGTTTTTAAAGATGAATGTTAGCTCTATATGTACAGGGCTTATTAGTACCGATTGCAGTAATCACCTTTCATGTAAAGTGTGTAATCCTGAACACTCTACACTCTATACTTTTATTATTATTATACATTTAACAAGAGACACTGGGATAGATTTGAAGCAAGTGAGAAGAAAGTAAGACACTACAGTGGGCAGTGCTCTAATTCATCATTCATATAATTCATTTTACTTTGAATATTCTGTGTTTATGTAAAACCTTCTTTCTAAAGGTTATGCAGAGGGAGAGCTGGTTGAAGATTTGGGAAATGGGAAATGGGAGAAACAGAACAGAATAATAGATTGTAATGTTTCCAGGAAGCTATGGTTCACCTTAGCTTTAAATATATTCTTGTGTTCCCTTGGTTGGTATGTATTGCAATCAAATTACACGATTACAATAATGATAAATAGTCTCATTTAAACCTAAAACTGTTATTTGTCCCAAAACAAGTGACTACTTAGATCTTTCTTATTTTAAATGTCATTATAATTTATGAAATGATTGAGTTTACGATGTTCTGTTATTTACCCTGAATTAAACAATAATGTTCAGCTGGAAATCTCAGATTTGTAGTTGACCAGTGACACAAGGTCTTTATAATATAATGTTTATATAACATATAGAGAATAACAGAGTTATAAAAGGAACAACTGGAGATATTATCACACTGATGCAGTCTTTTCTGTTTGTTTTTCCTACTGATGCAAATCCAAAGAATGATTTTATATTCTTGTGGAACACTTTGCATATGATTTCCTGCTCAACACTTTCCTCATTATTTTTCTTTGCTTTTGGAAAAGGAAAAGCAAAGAAAAATAATGAGGAAAGTGTTGAGCAGGAAATCATATGCAAAGTGTTCCACAAGAATATAAAATCATCAGCTGTTTAAAAGACTTTTGTATGGAGTATGTACAGGGTTTGGGATTGTTCTTGTTTTTCTTTTGACCAATTTACATGCAAGCATCACGTGATCATGTATACATAAAAAGACTGCAGCACTTTACCTGGGTCTGTTTAACTCATCTCATATCTCTGATTTACACACTGCTCTTTTCATTTCACACAAACACACTGCAAGAATAGGAGTAAGTTTCACTGAAGGACAAATATCGTACACTCCTTAACACTTTGACATGCACACACATCATGTGTTTGAGTTTGCATGTTCTCCCCATGCCTTGGGGGTTTCCTCCGGGTACTCCGGTTTCCTCCCCGGTCCAAAGACATGCATGGTACATTGATTGGCATCTCTGGAAAATTGTCTGTAGTGTGTGAGTGAATGAGAGAGTGTGTGTGCCCTGCGATGGGTTGGCACTCCGTCCAGGGTGTATCCTGCCTCAATGCCCAAAGACGCCTGAGATAGGCACAGGCTCCCTGTGACCTGAGTAGTTCGGATAAGCGGTAGAAAATGAGTGAGGGAGTGAGATCTTAAAAACATCAAGTTTCAATAGGTTTTAATCAATCAAATTATTTATATATTCATGATATTTCTTTGTTGTTATTTTATTTCACCATGATTGTGTAATTGAGCAAGACGCAATTCCAGAATTTGCTCTTCTGGATCTGCAAACAGTCTCTCAGTCTGAACGGAAAACAGAACAGAGCCATTCATCCACATCACATTTCAGCCCTTTTATCTCTGTCCTGCTACCTTAACAGGAGAAATTTCTTCCACAGCTTTTACTCCTCCAGTCCAGAACCAACTCACTTCACTCCATTACATTCCGGGTCACATGAATCAGACTGACGCTCGGGAAGCTTGCAGAGAAAAATACACTGACCTCGTCACTGTGTACTCTGATGAAGACAACACTAAACTGTCTAACATATGGATGCCAGCCTGGATCGGACTGTATCGCAGTAATTTCAGTGAGAAATGGTCTAATGGTGATAAGGTAACATACAGAAATCTGGCAGGGGATTGTGGGACATCGAGCGTCTGTGCTGTTATGAAGGCTGATGGTTCATGGGAAAGTCTTCAGTTAACAGACACGTCTTTGAAAGCCTACAAATGAGAGGTCAGATTTTTAAAGATTTGTTTGTTTGTTTTTACCTCACAGATGCTTCCTCACAGACTCGTAATTATCATCTAATCCTAAAGCCGCCTTCACACTGCACACGACAAACGACCGCAGGTAAACCGGAAGTCATTCATTTCCTCTGGAGAGTCGCAAGGTCGTTGCGTGAATTGCCGACCATCTGCGGATCCGTAATTTTCGGATCCGTTTTGAGCGTTGGATGCGTTAAAAAAATTTTTTTGCGACTTTACCGCATCCGATATGCCGACCGGATGTGATGTATTCCAATGTTGTCCAATCAGGTTCGCGTGCGCGAGGTGATAAGAATTATTAAAAGTATTAACATAAACTTTAGTAATTTTTAAACTTTATCCAAAACAATCTTTTTGTTTTAAATACATTGTTATTGATAAAAAAAGTAATAATATATTAATATTTATATTGTGTTATGATATGTGTTATGATATGTATTATTTTTAATGTTGTTCCCATGTTTCCTCAAAAATTATTCGCGGTCTTTCTGGATTGCATTGATTGTTTGTACTCCTAACTTCATTCACCATGATAAATGCTAATTAAGTTTGCAAACATTTAGCCCATTTCGTAAGCTGTAAGCATCTCTGTCTGTGTGATTCAAGAGTTGGATCATAAAGTAACGGGTGTTCGGAGACCGCGTGAATCACGCTTCTCTCCCATGTTGACGTCTGCACGATCATATTGCACATTACGTGCGACTGTCACTAGGGGGCCAAATCCGACAGTCGTGTCCGTTTGTCGTGTCCGTTTGTCGTGTGCAGTGTGAAGGCACACCTGGTATGAAGCTCAGCGTTACTGTAGACAGAGATACACTGACCTGGTCAGCATCAGAGATCAGCAGCACAATGAAGAGGTGAGGATTAAAGGGTTAAACAGCAGCACACCCTTCTGGATCGGCCTGCTGTGTGATGACTGGCAGTGGATTGATGGAGGAATCTCTGCCTACAGAAACTGGGTTTGGCAGCACGGTGAACCTTATCCATCACCATACAACTGTGTAATACATGATAGATGGGGATGGGACTCCGGTGTGATAATCAGTACTCTGCTTTCTGTTACTCCAGTAAGTGTCGACTTCTCAAACAGTAAATTCATGACAGCGATCTTCTGTATGATGACTAGAACACAGCTGGTGTGAGTCTCTGTCTCTGATATCACTTTTCCACAGCTTCTACTCCTCCAGTCCAGAACCAACTCACTTCACTTCCGGGTCACATGAATCAGACTGAGGCTCGGGAAGCTTGCAGAGAAAAATACACCAACCTCGTCACTGTGTACTCTGATGAAGACAACACTAAACTGGCTGAGCTGATGATAAATGCTGGTATTTACGTTGCCTGGATTGGACTCTATTGCAGTAATTTCAGTGAGAAATGGTCTAATGGTGATAATTTAACATACAGAAATCTGACAGGAGATTGTGGGACATTGAGCTACTGTGCTGTTATGAAGGCTGATGGATCATGGGAAAGTGCTCTGTGCACATTAGCAAGAAATTTCATATGCTATGAACAAGGTAACTTCTGACATAATATGCGTGTTATTGTATCTGTATATTGTATATTGTACATTCTCTAGTTGAAATTTTATGTTTAATATAATGTGTTGTCTTTGTAAGCATACAAATAAGAGGACAGATTTTGTATGATGACTGGCAGTGGATTGATGGAGGAATCTCTGCCTACAGAAACTGGGTTTGGCAGAGCGGTGAACCTTATCCATCACCATACAACTGTGTAGTACATGATATATGGGGATGGTACACAGTCCTGTGCGGTTCTGTTTACTCTGCTTTGTGCTACAACAGTAAGTGTCGACGTCCTGAACAGTAAAATCATCTCAGCAATCTTCTGTATGATGACTAGAACACAGCTGGTGTGAGTCTCTGTCTCTGATATCACTCTAAACAATCCTCCTCCTTTTGGTGTTTTGTGTCTCTATCAGATTACATCCATGTGAGTGAAGAGGCTCTGGATTACTGTGATAAAGAGAACAGAACTGGAATTCTGATCATCGATTCTCAAGCTGAACAGGAACAGTTAGAGTCTGAGCTCATGAGTAGACGTGTCCCTCCATGGTCTCTGTGGGTGGGGCTTGGACCAAACCGTCTCTCTGAGCTGAAGGTGTCGTCTGGTCCGCTGACCTGTGAGGACATACAGAGACAGAGTGAAGCTGACACACACACTGCAGAAGCAGCACCAGATTATGTGATGGACTCCACTGAACTTTGAGTCGTGTGTAAACTGAAATAAAACATTTCCTTCAATGCTGGAAGAACAAACACTGCACAGTTTAGAGTTTTCCAGCACAAACTCACCTGAACACTTCATTATGCATTTGCTCACTAGGTGATGAGCTGAATCACAGAGCAGGAAAAAGCATAAAGTGAGCCGGAAGTGTTCACACACTCAGAGCTTCACACATCAATTGCCCTTCACAAGAATATTTAGAATATATATTTTATGTATGTTATATTTATTTTATGTTAATGCTTCTCTAAATTCTTGTTTAAGATAAAATTTATTATACTTTCTTTTCTTTTATCATATCAATAATAAGAAACTGTCATTTTATTATTTTTCATGATAACTTTTGTGTTGTATTTTCTTCATTTACAGCAGTTGAGTTTAGTAACTACTGATAGTCTATATTCATAAACTGTTCCATGGTATTTTTACAGTAATAAACTTTTTTGTTCTAAACACGGCTGTGGTTTGAATTATTGAAATGTGTCTTTTAAAGGGTGATGATTATTTTATTTGGTGTGTTAGTTGTGAGTGAATATGGAATAGGTGCAGTGTATTACATATTCGGGCTGTTAGATTGTATTTATTTCTTTATTATTAACATTTGCAAAAGTCTATTATAGCTAGGATAGGAACTAAACAAAAATAATGCAAATAAAACAATTACAATATTGCTACAGACCTGCTTAAAATATCACCTTAATTTCATAAATAACCTTTTACATGCAGAACATAAACAGATAATCAGTATTAAAGTATATAATTATATTTACTACCAGCTATAAAAACTCATCTATAAATAAATCATATATTATATTATATATGTTTATTGGTGCTTTAGGTTGAAAAAGCTACAAATTTTGTGTTTAAAATATACTGAGATATAAATTATACAAAAAAAATTCTAAAAAAAAAAAAAACATTTTTTAGTCATTAGTGATTTCTGTTCTGTGAAACTTTATACACTTTATAAACCTGAAGGTCACAACAGAATATATATTATAATAATAATAATTATATTTAATCAGTGTATAGCGAGTGGGATTTATGCCACTCTGTGGAAGGAAGGGAAAATTATTCCATTGATATAAGACAATCGACTATCTTATAATGGGCAGAACTGTAGACCTATAAGTATTTTGCCTGCACTCAGTAAAGTTATGGAAAGGATTATTCATACACAAATTAGTAATTATTTCCAGAAAAATAATTTGATGACTATGTTTCAGCATGCATATAGAAAGGCACCTTCTACATGTACAGCTCTCACACAGATGACCGATGGATGGCTTAGAAGTATGGATAATTCTGAAGTAGTTGGAGTGGTCATGTTGGACTTTAGTGCCGCTTTTGATGTAATAGACCACAATATTTTAATTGAGAAATTGAAGAGCTATGGCTTCACTCCTTCTGCTGTTGCATTGATGAAAAGTCATCTTTCCCACAGAACTCAGCGGGTTTTTTTTATAATGGTTCTTTATCTAATTATAAAGCTTTAGCATGCGGTGTGCCACAAGGAAGTTGTTTGGGTCCTCTTTTGTTTTCTGTTTTTATTAATGATATGCCTTTAACTGTTAAAAAAGCATCAATGACAATGTTTGCAGATGACTCAACTGTTTACTATGCTTCAGATTCATGTGATAAAATTAATCATGTTCTTTCTAGAGAATTAGATTCAGTGTATGAGTGGGTTATTGGAAACAAATTAGTATTAAATATATCCAAAACTAAAAGTATGATTATTGGATCAAAACATAAATTGATGCTTGGATCGGAATTAAAGTTATATATAGCCAGGCAAAGAATACAACAAGTAGAGAAGGCTAAACTGTTGGGTTTGGTTATTGATAGTAGTCTTTCTTGGACAGATCACATAAATACTATTGTTAACGAATGGGATGCGCCATTGCAGTAACTAAAAAATGTTGTCATTATGGGAATCAGGACACTTTAAAAATAGTTACCGAGTCATTAATATTATGTCATTTGTCATACTGAGGTATACTGTCATCTGTCTGAGGTGTGGTCCTCTGCATTTAAAAAGGACTTGACAAAAATGCAAATTGTGCAAAATAAAGCAGCAAGACTTGTTCTGGGCTGCTCAATTAAAACAAGTAGAGATCAGATGTATTCTACTCTTTCATGGCTCACTTTAAACCAAAGAATAACAGTTACCTTAAGCACCATAATATATAATACATTGACAATGAAAATGCCTATTTCTCTATTTAAACAAATAGTGTACTGTAATTTTGTGCACAATCATAACACCAGAAAGGCAAGCAAAGGTCATATAATGACTCCGCACCCAAAAAATAATTTTATGAAGAAAACTGTCCTGTATAGAGCTATTGTCATCTGGAATAACATTCCCATTGAAGTTTGTCAGCTTTGTAATAAGCTGTCATTTAAAAGTAGTCTACGGTGTTATGTGTTGATGTAGGTTTTTATATGTCTTGATTAATGTAATTATAAATCATATTGTATTTGTGTCTAGTCCTGTTATGAATTAAAACCAGATTTTATGCATGTATGAGTATGCTTATTTGTATGTATGTATGATATATATATATATATGTGTGTGTGTGTGTGTGTGTGTGTGTGTGTATATATATATATATATATATATATATATATATATATATATATATATATATATATATATGTATATATATACATATATTTATGTATGTATGTAATGTGTATATGTGTATATTTATCAATTGTGATGATTGAAATGTTATTGTTGTAATGTAATTTTTTTTTTTTTTAGAGTGGATCCCAGGAAGACTATGATTGCGTAGACTTTCAGCTAATTGGATCCTACAAATAAACAAATAAACAACTAAATAAATAGAAGTGTGGATAAAAGAGTGATGTCCTGCAGCAGTTTCACAAATATTTTTTACATTTTCATGCTCAGTATTCAAAAAGGGAAGTTTGACTCAACATGGTTTAAGAGAATTCAGAAGAAGAAAATAAAATCCCTCAATAATGCCAATTAGCAGGGATTAGATCACTATAATATGTAGTTATTACATCCATAATGCATAGGTGGTGTAATGATTTAGACCTATGCTGAAAAGAAGCATTTAGATTTATAGCATTTATGGCATAAA
>NC_062539.1:12526209-12588709 GCF_022655615.1 Tachysurus fulvidraco
AGAGCATCAGCATTCATCCAGAATTTTTTTTCTAGATTTTTTATTTTTACATTTTTTATTATTGTACATTTACCCAAGAGACACTGGGATAGATTTGAAGCTATTGTGAAGAAAGTAAGACACTACAGTGGGCAGTGCTCTAATTCATCATTCATATAATTCATTTTACTTTGAATATTCTGTGTTTATGTAAAACCTTTTTTCTAAAGGTTATGCGGGGGGGGGGGGGGTGAACAGAATATTAGATTGTAATGTTTACAGGAAGCTATGATTCACCTTTCTTCGCAACTCTTACTTTCAATAATTAGCGTTAAATCTATTCTTGTTAGCTCCCTTGGTTGGTATGTATTGGAATCAAATTACACGATTAGAATGAAGATAAATCTAATTTAAACATAAAACTGTTGCCCCAAAACTAGTTACTATTTAAGTCTTTTTAAATGTCTATTTTAAATGTAATATTATTCATGAAATGATTGAGTTTATGATGTTCTGTTATTTACCCTGAATTAAACAATAATGTTCAGCTGGAAATCTCAAATTTGTAGTTGACCAGTGACACAAAGTCTGAAGAGAATAACAGAGTTATAAAAAGGAACAATGGAGATTTTGTCACTCTCATGCAGACTTTTCTGTTTGTTTTTCCTACTGATGCAAATCCAAAGTATGATTTTTTTATTCCAGGGAATCATTTGCATATGATTTCCTGCTTAACACTTTCCTCATTTTTGTTTATTTTAGGAATGTCTGATGAATTAATGTATAATACTACTACTACTACTACTACTACTACTACTACTACTACTAATAATAATAATAATAATAATAATAATAATAATAATAATAATGATAATGATAATAATAATAATAATAATAATAATAATAATAATAATAATAAGCAAATATAATTTCTAAATAATAGAAATTATGTTTCTATTATTTTTCTTTGCTTTTCTTTTCCAACAGTCCAAATAAAATAAAGGGTTATAGTTTATCACATAGATTTATGTATAATTTCTGGTGAAACAAGTTGAATTAAATTATTTGGGGTAAATGCTGTTTAAAAGACTTCTGTATGGAGTATGTACAGGGTTTGGGATTGTTCTTGTTTTTTCCTTTGACCAATTTACATGCCAGAATCACGTGATCATGTACACATAAAAAGACTGCAGCACTTTACCTGGGTCTGTTTAACTCATCTCATATCTCTGATTTACACACTGCTCTTTTCATTTCACACAAACACACTGCAAGCTGCTCTCTGACTAAAAGAACTTCTTCTGGGTGAAGAGCATTTTATTATTATTATTATTATTATTATTATTATTATTATTATTATTATTATTATTATTATTATTATTATTGTTCTTGTTGTTGTTTTTTAGCTGATGCTGAGGTTTAAACGCACAGAGCATCACCATGGAAACCGTGTCAGTCGTGCTCTTCCTGCTATCAGGTAAAAATTATAATAAATACATTTAACAGCTTTAAACTTCATGTGATGAGTTTTAAACTGTTATTATTTATAAAAATGACTTTTTGGATCCTCCAGATGTTACTGCTGTTAAAGATTATAACATGAAGAACACGCTCCATAATAATCACTTTTATGTTAACTGTTTCTACTTAAATTAACATGATGGAATAAACAAATATAGTTTTAGTTATCTTTCTCCAATCCTAAAGGTTATGTTTATTCACAATTCTACAAGAGCACAGAAGTGTTATTTACACAATGTTTTATGTAATGTAATTGCAGTTTAGAGAAAAATGTGTCATTAAATTGAGGGAAGAATCAGAGAAATTTGGTACAAACAACATGTATAAATCATATAACAGCATTAAAACAGTTCTTTCTCAAAGGTCAGAATTATCTCATTCAATAACATCATCATTTAGTAACATACACACTTTAGCATCAATAAACAGTATATACTCTATGTTGAAGACTGACTGAAATAAATTGTGTTTAAAACTGTGTCAAATTTAGGCTAATTTCATACAGAACACACACACATAGCTCTGTGGCTTTGGACAGACCGGAATAGGTGTAAGTTTCACTGAAGGACAAATATCGTACACTCCATAACAATCTGACATGCACACATCGTTTCTGGTATGTAATTGCGCTCAGTTATATTTATGAACTGGAGAAGAAAGTCATGCATGTGAGTTTTTGTCCACAAAATGAGAATGAAATATTAAGTGAGTGTCTTCTCTATATTATTCATATATTTAATAAGCCGCAGCACTCAAAATGTATCTGTCCGCACCGCTGTCTCTATGGAACCGGGCAGGAATCAAGCGCGTCTCCTCTGGAGTTCTTAGTCGCGCCTGGCACTTATCAGCCAATCAAAAAAAAAGAGGCTACACAATAGCCAATCAGAAAATAGCACTATCTGGGTAAGATTTAACGCAACAACCAATGAAAAAAAATTCATTAGCGAGGGTATTTTCGATGGTCGGTTTAAACAAAACCTCAACACGAAACAGCTTGTCTCTGGACGGGACATTGTCCTCAAACATGACCCTAACAATGGCTGGACTTGAGCCGAACTGTTTGCGGGTGGGTTGGAGATGTCACGCCTGCCTGTCTTCAAAACTTTTGAGCCCTGATATTATATACAGAGCTCTTAAATCTGACAGTAAAATGTTTAAAATAGATTATTTAACTTAAAAACATCAAGTCTCAATAGGTTTTAATTAATTGAATGATTTATATATTCATGATATTTCTTAGTTGTTATTTTTATTTCATCATGATTGTGTAATTGAGCAAGACGCAATTCCAGAATTTGCTCTTCTGGAACAGTCTCTCAGTCTGAACGGAAAACAGAACAGAGTCATTCATCCACATCACATTTTAGTCATTTTATCTCTGTCCTGCTACATTAACAGGAGAAATTTCTTCCACAGCTTTTACTCCTCCAGTCCAGAACCAACTCACTTCACTCCATATCATTCCGGGTCTCATGAATCAGACTGAGGCTCGGAAAGCTTGCAGAGAAAATTACACCGACCTCGTCACTGTGTACTCTGATGAAGACAACACTAAACTGGCTGAACTGGTGATAAAGGCTGGTATGGTTTCTGCCTGGATCGGACTCTATCGCAGTCACTTCAGTGAGAAATGGTCTAATGGTGATCCTGTAACATTCAGATATCTGACAATGGATTGTGGGATATCAAGCTACTGTGCCATTATGATGGCTGATGGTTCATGGGAAAGTATTCAGTGCACAGTGACAAGATATTTCATGTGCTATGAACAAAGTAACTTTTGACAAAATATGCATATGTTATTGTAACTGTATATTGTATATTGTACATTCTCTAGTTTTAAATGTATGCTTAATATAATGTGTTGTCTTTGTAAGCCTACAAATAAGAGGTCAGATTTTGAAAGATTTGTTTCTTTGTTTGTTTTTACCCCCATAGATGCTACCTCACAGACATTTAATTATCATCTAATCCTTGAGACTAAGACCTGGTATGAAGCTCAGCGTTACTGTAGACAGAGATACACTGACCTGGTCAGCATCAGAGATCAGCAGCACAATGAAGAGGTGAGGATTAAAGGGTTAAACAGCATCACACCCTTCTGGATCGGCCTGCTGTGTGATGACTGGCAGTGGATTGATAGAGGAATCTCTGCCTACATAAACTGGGATAGCAATCAAACTCTACCACAAGGCAACTGTGTAGCAGTGATAGGAGGGAGATGGTACTCAGTCCCGTGCAGTAATAATTACTCTGCTTTGTGCTACTACAGTAAGTGTCAACTTCCTGTACAGTAAAATTATCTTCTGTATGATGACTAGAACACAGCTGGTGTGAGTCTCTGTCTCTGATATCACTCTAAACAATCCTCCTCCTTTTGGTGTTTTGTGTCTCTATCAGATTACATCCATGTGAGTGAAGAGGCTCTGAGCTGGGAGAAAGCGCTGGATTACTGTGATAAAGAAAACAGAGCTGGAATTCTGATCATCGATTCTCAAGCTGAACAGGAACAGTTAGAGTCTCAGCTCATGAGGAGAGGTGTACCTCCAGGGTCTCTGTGGGTGGGGCTTGGACCAAACCGTCTCTCTGAGCTGAAAGTGTCCTCTGGTCCGCTGACCTGCGAGGACATACAGAGACAGAGCGAAGCTGACACACACACTGCAGGAGCAGCACCAGATTATGTGATGGACTCCACTGAACTTCGAGTCGTGTGTAAACTGAAGTAAAACATTTTCCTTGATACTGGAAGAACAGAGCACTGCACAGTTTAGAGTTTTCCAGCACAAACTCACCTGAACACTTCATTATGCATTTGTTCTCTAGGTGATGAGCTGAATCACAGAGCAGGAAAAAGCATAAAGTGAGCAGGAAGTGTTCACACACTCAGAGCTTCACACATCAATTGGCCGTCACAAGAATATTTAGAATATATATTTCATGCTGATAATGTTTCCCTAAATTCTTGTTCAAGAAAAAAATATTATACTTTCTTTTCTTTTATCATATCAAGAATAAGAAACTGTCATTTTACTCTTTTTCATGATAACTTTTGTGTTGTATTTTCTTCATTTACAGCAGTTGAGTTTAGTAACTACTGATAATCTATATTAATAAACTGTTCCATGGTATTTTTACAGTAATAAACTTTTTTTATTCTAAACACGGCTGTGGTTTGAATTATTTAAAGAGTGATGATAATTTTATTTGGTGTGTTAGTTGTGAGTGAATATGGAATAGTAGGTGCAGTGTATTACATATTCAGACTGTTAGATTGTATCTATTTCTTTATTATTAACATTTGCAAAAGTCTATTATAGCTACGATAGGAACTAAACAAAAATAATGCAAATAAAACAATTACAATATTGCTACAGACCTGCTTAAAATATCATAAATAACGTTTTACATGCAGGACATAAACAGCTAATCAGTATTAAAGTATTAAATGATATTTACTACCAGCTATAAAACATATATAAAAATATGTGACTCATAAGAATCTTCCCTGGCCTTAATGTCTGTTTTATTATCTTTTATGTCCTTTTAATGACATTATTTTACATCATGCAAATATCAAACATTGTGCTGCTTAGCAAACAGGAACATCATGATTTGTCACCAAATTAAAAATAGGTATTTTGCACTTTTATTATCACACATTATCAGTGGCAAGGTTTTGTGAAGTCACTAAAAATACATTGTATGAAAGTTTTAAGGATTCAGAGCCAAACACTGTCACAAAACCAAGAATTACCACAAAACTGCGTTCTCAATTACACAAATATCAATTTTATATAAATTACGTATACATGTGATTTATATGAGTTATACATTATACACATTAATACACAAATAATGTGTATAATTTACTTTTATAAAAAACTCTTTCGTACAAATTCAATATTCTAGTCAATATTCAGTTCAGAATGTTAAAAAAGTGTTTACACACTGGCTGTAAATATAGATATTTGAGAGCTGTATGTGAGAAACTACATGCTGCTAAATCAGACAAGCAGATCAGATTTTGTCTCTCTGATGCAGTCTTTTCTGTTTGTTTTTCCCCACTGATGCAAATCCAAAGTATGATTTTTTATCCCTTTGGAACACTTTGCATATGATTTCCTGCTCAACAATTTCCTCATTTTTGTTTATTTTAGCAAAGTCTGATACCTTAATGTACAATAAAAAAATTAAATATAAAAAATATT
Source organism: Tachysurus fulvidraco (assembly GCF_022655615.1). Lineage (NCBI taxonomy): Eukaryota > Metazoa > Chordata > Actinopteri > Siluriformes > Bagridae > Tachysurus > Tachysurus fulvidraco. The sequence goes on from NC_062539.1 coordinate 12,531,918, forward strand.
GAGTTTATATTAAAAATATAAAAATATAATATATATAGTATTCATTCATTCATTCATTTTCTACCACTTAGTATATTATTTATAAATATAATTTCTAAATAATAGAAATTACAGTTGTGTGCAAATGTTTAAGAACCCCTGACAATTTCCATGATTTTCAATTATATTTATAATTTATATAAATATTCGGATCAGCAGTTTTATTTTGATCTATAAAATAACTGAAGGACAAAGTGATATGAAGTAGTGAACTGATGTTTATTGGATTAACAGAAAATATGCAATATGCATCAAAATAAAATTAGACAGGTGCATAAATTTGGGCACCCTTGCCATTTTATTGATTTGAATACCTGTAACTACTTAGCACTGATTAATGATATGTTTACTGTTAAGAGGAACGACACGGACAACCATTTCACTGCAGTCTTTACTGACGACTGCTTCAGATCTCGCTCTCCATTACACTGTTCCCCGCTCCAATCAGCGCTGTCTCCACACACGGAGAAACTACCGTAATGCATGGAATAGATTCGCATACACAATACATTACATTTCTTCCCCCATAGTTTTGAACTCCTTAACATTTAAACAATTTGCAACAATGTGACTACCAAAAGGTTATTCTTTTTTATTTATTTATTTTTGATTATAGAACATACCTTGTATACAAATGGTTAGAACGTCTTATGATTAAGAACCATTAATCTAATCTGTTAGGTGCTTTTCTCTGACGAAGTGGATATCTTCTTTCAGGACTGGGAACTGTCCCTTTTCCCACCGGAGCATGGGGCTGGGTAACACTGGAATTGCCCTTGTCACTCACATCTGGAGCAAAGTCATTGGCTATTGTACTGGCCATAGTATCCGTCCTGTACTGTACATTAGATGACACCAGATGATCCACATGTACCTTCACACTATGATCTCCGACTTGCACTTGGTATGTGAGAGGTCCATGCTTAAACAAGATGACACCTGGAAGCCAAGCACGATTTGAGTGTCGACAGTCCCACACCATGACCTTCTGACCAGCTTCGAAGGAACTGAGCTTTCTGGCAGGGGCATTGTGAGCACGTTTTTGCTGTGCTTGATTTTTGAGAACAACTGTAGATGTATCTGGTTTTAGCAGTGTGAGACGGATACGAGGCTGTCTTTTCAGAAACAGTTCAGCAGGTGTTTGCCCTTTCAGCTTGACCTTTTGTAGCTGGATGATAAGGAGGAGACAGAACATGACACACACCATTGTTCCTTAGGAACTCCTCAAACTCCCTAGAGGTGAATGGAAGGCCATTGTCCGATACCAGCTCTTTTGGGAATCCATAGGAAGCCCAGAGATGACGCAAAAGGTTTATGGCCTTCTCTGCATTTGTCAGCTGCGTAGGAAAGATTTCCACCCATTTTGAATGAACATCCACAATCAATAAGAAGTGTTGCTTGTCTATTTCAGCATAGTCTATGTGAATGCACTCCCAGGGTGTTGTGGTCCAGGACCATAGGTGAAGAGGAGCACAGGGTGGTTGGTTTCACCCCAACTCACATGGAGCGCACTTACTCACAAAGTTCTGAATGTCTTGGTCGAGACCCGGCCACCAGAGGTATCCTCTTGCCAGTGCTTTCATTCTTATTATGCCTGGGTGACCCTCATGAAGCTCAGACAACAGTCTTTCCCTATACTTTGGGGGAATGATAACTCTTGAGCCCCACAGAATACATCCCTGGTCTGTTGAGAGCTGGTCTTTTCTTACCAGGTACGGTTTCAGATGCTCATCTGTGACATGATTGGGCCATCCAGACAAAGTTAGGTCCAACACTTTCGATAGCAGGATTTCTCCTAGTTTCAATGGAAATGTCTTTTGCACAGATGGGCAATTCATCTATGTGTGAGACTTGAAACACCATCTAGACAATGCATCCGCGTTTGCATGATCAGAAGAACATCTGTACTCTATGTCATAATGATAGGCCAACAAAGTCAAATCCCAACGCTGCATACGGAGGGCAGCTAGTGTTGGAATGGCAGATTTGGGGCCTAGAATTGCAAGAAGGGGTTTATTATCTGTTAGCAGATGGAACTTGCAGCCATACAGATACTTGTGAAACATTTTCACTCCAAAGACTATGCTCAGGGCCTCTTTCTCAATCTGCGCATAGTTTTTTCACTTGCTGTCAGAGTCCTAGATGCAAACGCAATGGGATGTTCTTCCCCTGAAGGTAGCACATGTGAGATAACTGCCCCGACGCCATAGGGAGAGGCATCACAGGCTAGTCTCAGTGGATTTTTGGGATCATAGTGAGCTAACCACTTACTTGACAACAGTTGTTGTTTACAAACTTTCCATAGTAGTTCAGAAGTCCCAGAAACGAACGTAATTCTGAGACATTGGTTGGAGCAGGGGCCTTCACAATCGCTTCCACCTTGCTTTCCGTTGGATGCACTCTCTTTTCATCAATCTTGAACCAAAAATATTCCACTGACTTACAGAAGAATTCACATTTTGATTTCTTCACCCTTATTCCATGTTGTTGCAGTCGTGACAGTACTTTGTCCAGTACTTCCAAATGTTCCTCAGGAGAAGATGCAGAAACCAGAATATCATTCATAAAACATACTACATTCTGAAGTCCCTGTAGGATTTGGTCCATTGTGTGTTGGAAAATTGCAGGTGCTGTGGAAATTCCATAGGCCAGATGATGGTACTTAAACAATCTTTGTGCATGTTTATGGTAAGGTACTGCTTAGATTCAGTATCCAATTCCAGCTGCTGATATGCAAAAGACAGATCAATTTTGCTGAAAACTTTTCCCCCAGCCAATGTGGCAAAAAGATCCTCCACGTTGGGTAGCGGATATTCCTCTGCAAGAATGCATTTGTTCACCGTGACTTTATAATCGCCACACAACCTCACAGTCTTGTCTTTCTTTGGCACAACCACAATGGGTGCTGCCCAGTCGCTCCTTCTGACCTGAGAGATAATTCCGTTCCTCTCCAAGCGATCCAGTTCCTTTTCTACTGCTTCTTTAAGAGCAAACGGAACAGACCTTGGTTTGTGAAAGATAGGTTGAGATCCTTCTTGCACTCTCACCTTTGCTTTGAAGTCACTAATATTTCCATAACCATCTTGAAATAGCTGTTTGTGTTTTTCAAGTACATCAGAGAGAGTAGTAACACTCACTGGTGTCACCTGTCTCAAGCTGAAGATCTCCTTCCAGTTTAAGGAAATTTTCTGGAGCCAGTTACGTCCCAGCAGTGGTGGTTTGTCTCCTTTGACCACAATCAATGGAAGTGAACACTGTTGTCCCTTATATTTGACTGGAACCTCGATCTCACCCAACACAGGGATTTTGTCTCTAGTGTATGAGGCCAGATGAATGGAAGTTCGGCTCTCAATAAACAGTCCTTCGATTTTTCAGTATAGATATGTTCTGGAATCAAAGACAAAGAGGCTCCAATGTCTAGTTGCATGCAAACTGTTATGCCGTTTATCAGAAGATCAATGTAAATGCCATCCGCTCAAACACTTTCGGAAATATCTGCTACACACACATTCGGAAATATCTGTGTCCGACTTTTCCACAGTTGTGGCATTTCTCATTACGATAATGACATTCTGTGGGATGATGGTTTGCTCCACCACAGGATAACAGTTGCGTTTATGCTTGGAAAAAGGTTGCTGCTGGACCACCTTTTTAGAACTGTACTGGAAATTTCCCCATCTTCTGTATTTTTCTCTGCCCCCACCGACATTTTGAACCTTATGCACACTTGAGTCCTTTATGGTTGCCTGGGCACTAAGCTGTTTGGTGTCCTATTGTGCTAGTTCTAGTGCAAGCGCAACGTCGCAGGCAGGCTTTCTTGAAAGTAAGGCCTTCTCTGACAGTAACCTTCTGTGATAAACTTCTCCAGCAAGTCCATAGACAAATTTGTCTCTGAGAGCATCATCCAGAAATGTTCCAAACTCACATGAACTTGCCAGACGCTTTAATGACAGAATGCAATCAGATATTTTTTCCCCAGGACTTTGGTTACGTTGGTAAAATCTAAAGCGTTCTGCCATCAGAATCGGCTTGGGCTTGAAGTGTTCGGAAAGGGTCTGAGAAATTTCCTGGTATGATAAATCAATCACTTTTTTGGCTCAACTAGATTTTCAAGAGGCCATGTTCAACTGGTCCCGAAACACTCAGGGAAACATTTTTTTACACTGTCAATTTCATTATGTTGAAATTATGTTGCTTTTATCCTTTACTTTTTTTAAATTGTTGTTGTTAATTACGCTCAGCATGTGACTGTTACTGCCTCTGTGCGTTTTTGTTCAAATCGCAACAGTTCACGTTCCTCTTCTATACAGTTTTTTCTTTGTTTTTTCTTGCTCATTCTATGCACTGGGGCATCCGATCCCATCCTCGTCGCCACTGTTATGTTGTTTACTGTTAAGAGGAATGACACGGACAACCATTTCACTGCAGAGACTTTACTGACGAGTGCTTCCGATCTCGCTCTCCATTACACTGTTCCCTGCTCCAATCAGCGCTCTCTCCACACACGGAAAGTAAGGTCCTTCCGTAATGCATGGAATAGATTCGCATAAACAATACATTACATTACAATTAATATCAAAGTTGTCTGAGTCAGGCTCATTCAGTTCATTTATCTTTGCTTTTCTTTTTGCAAATTATCTTCTCTTTTTCTCAGTCACAATGTCTGCACTCCTTGTATCTAAACCAGAATTGTGATACACACGTGATACACAAAAACAAAAACAAAATCACGTGGCACAAGACAAACCTGCCAGAATGCCCCCCTAGTGTCCAGGAAAACACAACAGCATTTGACACAGTCAGCCTCAAGTCTCTTGATTCACCCTCAGGAGTTTTGGTGGATCAGCATGGGAATGGATTTATTCCTGGAAGGTCGCTCATATCAGGTGACATGGAGGAGAGCAACATCTTCACACAGACTATCCACTGGTGTCCCACAGGGCTCAGAACTTGGTCCTCTCCTTTTCTCCCTCTATACTCACTCTCTTGGTAAAGTTACACTCTTACCACAGCTATGATAACACTTATTTTCTCCTTCTCTTCCTCAGATAGCATGGCTTCTGCTCAGATATCAGCAGATCTGTTGGACATATTGTAGATGACGGCTCATCAGCTGAAACTCAATCCCAGCAAAACTGAACTGTTGGCCATCTCAAATAAGAGGAATGTTTCTCAGACATTTTATTCTTAAACCATTACATGATGTAAGTCATGATAGATAACCCTGAGTTCAGCAGATATCAAAAGCAAAGATCTTAGAAGATCTTCAAGCTTTTCTACATTACAGTATGTTTCTAAAAAGTTGTTGCAGATCCATGGAAAATATTCAGGATTCCATAAAATGGATCTGATTTTTAATATATAATATTGTTAGAATGCAAAATATGAATATATAAAGCAAGAAGAAAAAAGTAAAAAGAAATTAGTAATCAGAATCAATATAAAGGAAACTGTTTCATCCAGCATTTTTTTTCTAGATTTGAACATACATTGGAATTGAGCTCTCTGTTGATAAACAGATCTTATGGTGGAAAGATTGTGTTTTTAAAGAAGAATGTTAGCTCTATATGTACAGGGCTTATTAGTAACGCTTGCAGTAATCACCTTTCATGTAAAGTGTGTAATCCTGAACACTCTACTATACTTTTATTATTATACATTTAACCAAGAGACACTGGGATAGATTTGAAGCAAGTGAGAAGAAATCATTCATCATTCATATAATTCATTTTACTTTGAATATTCTGTGTTTATGTAAAACCTTCTTTCTAAAGGTTATGCAGGGGGAGAGCTGGTTGAGGATTTGGGAATGGGAAATGGTAAAAACAGAACAGAATAATAGATTGTAATGTTTCCAGGAAGCTATGGTTCACCTTTCTTAGCTTTAAAACTATTCTTGTGTTCCCTTGGTTGGTATGTATTGCAATCAAATTACACGATTACAATAATGATAAATAGTCTCATTTAAACCTAAAACTGTTATTTGTCCCAAAACAAGTGACTATTTAGATCTTTCTTATTTTAAATGTCATTATAATTTATGAAATGATTGAGTTTATGATGTTCTGTTATTTACCCTGAATTAAACAATAATGTTCAGCTGGAAATCTCAAATTTGTAGTTTACCAGTGACACAAGGTCTGTATAATATAATGTGTATATAACATATAGAGAATAACAGATAATAGAGATATTATCACTCTGATGCAGTCTTTTCTGTTTGTTTTTCCCACTGATGCAAATCCAAAGTATGATTTTATATTCTTGTGGAATACTTTGCATATGATTTCCTGCTCAACACTTTCCTCATTATTTTTCTTTGCTTTTCCTTTTCCTAATAAAATACTGTATAGGGTTATAGTTTATCACATAGATTTATGTATAATTTCTGGTGAAACAAATTGAATTAAATTATTTGGGGTAAATGCTGTTTAAAAGACTTCTTTATGGAGTATGTACAGAGTTTGGGATTGTTTTTTCCTTTTTCCTCATGTAGACGTAAAAAGACTGCATATTATTATTATTATTATTATTATTATTATTATTATTATTGTTATTATTATTATTATTATTATTATTATTATAGTATTATTTTTTTTAGTTGATGCTGAGGATTAAACACACAGAGCATCACCATGGAAACCTTGTCAGTCGTGCTCTTTCTGCTATCAGGTAAAAATTATAATAAATACGTTTAACAGCTTTAAACTTCATGTGATGAATTTAAACTGTTATTATTTATAAAAATTACTTTTTGGATCCTCCAGATGTTACTGCTGTTAAAGATTATAACATGAATAACACGCTCCATAATAATCACTTTTATTTTAACTTTTTCTACTTAAATTAACATGATGGAATAAACAAATATAGTTTTAGTTATCTTTCTCAAATCCTAAAGGTTATGTTTATTCACAATTCTACAAGAGCACAGAAGTGTTATTTACACAATGTTTTATATAATGTAATTGCAGTTTAGAGAAAAATGTGTCATAAAATTGTAGGAAGAATCAGACAAATTGGTACAGTACAAACAACATGTATAAATCATATAAAAGCATTAAAACAGTTCTTTCTCAAAGGTCAGGATTATCCCATTTAATAACATCAGTACACACTTTAGCATCAATAAACAGTATAGACTCTATATTGAAGAATGACTGAAATAAATTGTGTTTAAAACTGTCTCAAATTTAGTTTTTATAGGTATAAAATTATAGTTTTTGTTATCTTTCTCAAATCCTAAAGGTTATGTTTATTCACAATTCTACAAGAACACAGAAGTGTTTTACATAATGTAATTGCTGTTTAGAGAAAAATGTGTCATTAAATTGTGGGAAGGATCAGAGACATTTGGCACAAACAACATGTATAAATCATATAACAGCATTAAAGCATTAAAGGTCAGGATTATCTCATTTAATAACATCAGTACACACTTTAGTATACTGTAGAGTCTATATTGAAGAATGACTGAGATAAATTGTGTTTAAAACTGTCTCAAATTTAGGCTAATTTCATACAGAACACACACACACATAGCTCTGTGGCTTTGGACAGACTGGAATAGGTGTAAGTTTCACTGAATGACAAATATTGTACACTCCATAACACTCTGGCACACACACACATCATGTGTTTGAGTTTTCATGTTCTCCCCGTGCCTTGGGGGTTTCCTCCGGGTACTTCGGTTTCCTCCCCGGTCCAAAGACATGCATGGTAGGTTGATTGGCATCTCTGGAAAATTGTCCGTAGTGTGTGAGTGAATGAGAGTGTGTGCCCTGCGATGGGTTGGCACTCCTTCCAGGGTGTATCCTGCCTCAATGCCCAAAGACGCACAGGCTCCCCGTGACCCGAGAAGTTCGGATAAGCTGTACAAAATGAGTGAGTGAGTGAGTGAGTGAGAACTTAAAAACATCAAGTCTCAAATGATTTATATATTCAGGATATTTCTTTGTTGTTATTTTATTTCACCATGATTGTGTAATTGAGCATGATGCAATTCCAGAATTTGCACTTCTGGATCTGCAAACAGTCTCTCAGTCTGAACGGAAAACAGAACAGAGCCATTCATCCACATCACATTTCAGCCCTTTTATCTCTGTCCTGCTACCTTAACAGGAGAAATTTCTTCCCCAGCTTTTACTCCTCCAGTCCAGAACCAACTCACTTCACTCCATTACATTCCGGGTCGCATGAATCAGACTGACGCTCGGGAAGCTTGCAGAGAAAAAAAGGAAAATCCAGGTATAGAAAACTCATGACTAGAGGCCTTTGTCATTAAAACTGTCACTTAGAGTATAAATACCAGAATCAGACCAGGCTTTGAATACAAATGGCTTGTTAGCGGTCAGTATATTAACATTGTGCCATATAGGTGTCGATTTTGTATATAAGAAGGGACCACCCTTGATTTTTTCAATCTGTTTAAAAGTTTCTGAGGAAAATTCAATTATAGGTCCAAGCTTCTTCCTGAAATCTTTTGTTATGGCAGAGAATGGTAGATCTTGTAAGCGAACCGGATGGACAATGTATGCTTCTATGCTGCGCCATGTAACTAAAGAGTCAGGGTTAACCCATAATTTAAGTGATCTCATCTGGAAAGCCATCTTATATAATTTAAAATCCGGAAATGATAAACCTCCATCTGGTTTCTTACGTTGCATTGTTTTAAGTCTAATTCTGGGTTTTTTTCTTATTCCATATAAATCTACTAATGGCACTAATTAAGTTCTTTGAGAAAACATTTGGGTGGTGCAATTGGTATGGTTGAGAATAGAAAATTAACCCTTGGCAGTACATTCATTTTGATAGTGGATATTCTTCCGTGAAAAGCTAAACATAAGGGGGACCATCTAATTAGATCTTCTTTAATCTTGCTCAGGAGAGTTTGATAGTTATTCTTTGAAATTTGGGAGATTGGGGATGAGATGTTGATGCCCAGAAAAGTAAATTGTTGGACTATAGGAATCTGAGATGGTAAATTGGGTAGACAGATAGACAGATTGGGTAAACAGATATTCCTGTCTTGCTGAATCATTGAGTGGCATTAAAGTGGATATACTCCAATTAATTTTATAACCAGATAATGCACCGAATGTGTCAAAAAGGTTTAAACATTCAGGGACTGATGAAGCTATATCAGATACATAGAGCAAAATGTCATCTGCGTAGAGAGAAATCTTGTGTGATGTATCTACACAAATAATGGGATGAATAGTTGAGGACTGACGCACTGCTTGTGCTAGCGGCTCTACTGAAAGTGTAAAAAGAAGAGGCGATAGTGGACAGCCTTGACGGGTGCCACGACCCAAAGTAAAAGGGCGGGATATCATAGAGTTGGTTATTACACTGGCCGAGCAGTTATTGTAAAGGGTTTTGACCATATTAATGAATTCTTGACCTACTTCTAGGTGTTCGAGGACTGCCCATAAGAACCCCCATTCAATTCTAATCGAAGGCCTTCTCCGCATCTAGTGAGATGACTGCGGAGGAGGCCTGATAGGAGTCCGATCCGTGGATGATGTGAAATAGTCCTCTGATATCATCAGAAGCAAACCGGTCTTTAAGAAGTCCGGATTGATCATAATTAATAACCTTACCGACACATTTGTTGAGCCTAATAGCTAGGGTTTTAGCGGGAAGTTTTGCATCAGTGGCAATTAGGCTAATGGGCCGGTAACTGGCACATTCTAGGGGGTCTTTTCCTTTCTTAAGTAGCAGAGTTATAAGAGCTGTGTTTTGGTCTCTATGCAGAGCATTATTTTTAATCGCATAATTTAGGGAGTTAAGAATAAGTGGCGATACTATGTCCCTTAGATCTTAGAAGATCTTAGAGCTTTACTACATTACACTCTGTTTCTGAAAAGTTGTTGCAGATCCATGGAAAATATTCAGGATTCCATAAAATGGATCTGATTTTTAATATATAATATTGTTAAGAACGCAAAATTATGAATATATAAAGTAAGAAGACAAAAGGAAAAAGAAATTAGTAATCAGAATCAATATAAAGGAAACTGTTTCATGCAGCAGTGAGATTGTTTTTTTCCCCTAGATTTGAACATACATTGGAATTGAGCTCTCTGTTGATAAACAGATCTTATTGTTGGAAAGATTGTGTTTTTAAAGAAGAATGTTAGTTCTATATGTAAAGGGCTTATTAGTAACGATTGTAGTAATCTCCTTTCATGTAAAGTGTGTAATCCTGAACAGTCTACTTTTATTATTATTATTATTATTATACATTTAACAAGAGACACTGGGATAGATCTGAAGCAAGTGAGAAGAAAGTAAGACACTACAGTGGGCAGTGCTCTAATTCATCATTCATATAATTCATTTTACTTTGAATATTCTGTGTTTATGTAAAACCTTCTTTCTAAAGGTTATGCAGGGGGAGAGCTGGTTGAGGATTTGGGAATGGGAAATGGGAAAAACAGAACAGAATAATAGATTGTAATGCTTACAGGAAGCTATGGTTCACCTTAGCTTTAAATATATTCTTGTAAGCTCCCTTGGTTGGTATGTATTGCATGTTATTATTATTTATGAAATTATTGAGTTTATGATGTTCTGTTATTTACCCTGAATTAAACAATAATATTCAGCTGGAAATCTCAAATTTGTAGTTGACCAGTGACACAAAGTCTGTTTAATACAATGTGTATATAACATATAGAGAATAACAGAGTTATAAAAAGGAACAATGGAGATTTTGTCACTCTGATGCAGACTTTTTTATTCCGGTGAATCATTTGCATATGATTTTCTGCTTAACACTTTCCTCATTTTTGTTTATCTTAGGAATAATAATAATAATAATAAAAATAATTATAATAATACTCACTCACTCATTTTCTACCGCTTATCCGAATAATAATAATAATAATAATAATAATAATAATAATAATAATAATAATAATAATAATAATAATAATAATAAGCAAATATTTAATAAATAATTAAAAAATAAATAATTTCTAAAAAATGCTTTTGTATGGAGTATGTACAGGGTTTGGGATTGTTCTTGTTTTTCCTTTGACTAATTTACATGCCAGCATCACGTGATCATGTAGACGTAAAAAGACTAGCACTTTACCTGGGTCTGTTTAACTCATCTCATATCTCTGATTTACACACTGCTCTTTTCATTTCACACAAACACACAGCAAGCTGCTCTCTGACAAAAAGAACTTCTTCTGGGTGAAGAGCATTTTTTTATTATTATTATTATTATTATTATTATTATTATTATTATTATTATTATTATTATTATTATTGTTTTTTTTTTTTTTAGCTGATGCTGAGGTTTAAAGCACAAAGCATCACCATGGAAACCGTGTCAGTCGTGCTCCTCCTGCTATCAGGTAAAAATTATAACAAATACGTTTAACAGCTTTAACCTTCATGTGATGAGTTTAAATTGTTATTATTTATAAAAATGACTTTTTGGATCCTCCACATGTTACTGCTGTTAAAGATTATAACAAGAATAACACGCTCCATAATAATCACTTTTATTTTAACTTTTTCTACTTAAATTAACATGATGGAATAAACAAATATAGTTTTTGTTATCTTTCTCAAATCCTAAAGGTTATGTTTGTTCACAATTCTACAAGAACACAGAAGTGTTATTTACACAATGTTTTATATAATGTAATTGCAGTTTAGTGAAAAATGTGTCATAAACTTGTGGGAAGAATCAGACAAATTTGGTACAAACAACATGTATAAATCATATAACATTAAAATCTAGATTTTTGTTATTAAATTCACTGAATGAGAATATTAAGTGAGTGTCTTCTCTATATTACATACAGAGCTCATAAATCTGACAGTAAAATGATTAAAATAGATTATTTAACTTAAAATCATCAAGTCTCAATAGGTTTTAATTAATCAAATGATTTCTATATTCCTGATTGATATATTCATGATATTTCTTTGTTGTTATTTTATTTCATCATGATTGTGTAATTGAGCAAGACGCAATTCCAGAATTTGCTCTTCTGGATCTGCAAACAGTCTCTCAGTCTGAACGGAAAACAGAACAGAGCCATTCATCCACATCACATTTCAGCCCTTTTATTTCTGTCCTGCTACATTAACAGGAGAAATTTCTTCCCCAGCTTTTACTCCTCCAGTCCAGAGTCAATTCATTTCACTCCATATCATTCTGGGTGACATGAATCAGACTGAGGCTCGGGAAGCTTGCAGAGAAAAATACACCGACCTCGTCACTGTGTACTCTGATGAAGACAACATTAAACTGTACAACCCAGGGATACCGGCCTATATCGGACTGTATCGCAGTAATTTCAGTGAGAAATGGTCTAATGGTGATAAGGTAACATACAGAAATCTGGCAGGGGATTGTGGGACATCGAGCAACTGTGCTGTTATGAAGGCTGATGGTTCATGGGAAAGTCTTAACTGCACAGACACAAGATATTTCATGTGCTATGAACAAGGTAACTTCTGACATAATATGCATAGTTTTAATTTTATGTTTAATATAATCTGTTGTCTTTGTATGCCTACAAATAAGAGGTCAGATTTTGAAAGATTTGTTTGTTTGTTTGTTTGTTTGTTTTACCTCACAGATGCTTCCTCACAGACTCCTAATTATCATCTTATCCTTGAGAATAAGACCTGGTATGAAGCTCAGCGTTACTGTAGACAGAGATACACTGATCTGGTCAGCATCAGAGATCAGCAGCACAATGAAGAGGTGATGATTAAAGGGTTAAACAGCAGCACACCCTTCTGGATCGGCCTGCTGTGTGATGACTGGCAGTGGATTGATGGAGGAATCTCTGCCTATAGAAACTGGAATCGGTGGAGAAATGAACCTTATCCATCACCATACAACTGTGTAGTACATGATAGATGGGGATGGGGATGGGGATGGGGATGGGGATGGGGATGGTACACAGTCCCGTGCAATATTCATTACTCTGCTTTGTGCTACTACAGTAAGTGTCGACTTCTCTAACAGTAAAATCATCTCAGCAATCTTCTGTATGATGACCAGAACACAGCTGGTGTGAGTCTCTGTCTCTGATATCACTCTTCCACAGATTCTACACCTCCAGTCCAGAGTCAACTCACTTCATTCCATTTCATTCCGGATTACATGAATCAGACTGAGGCTCGGAAAGCTTGCAGAGAAAATTACACCGACCTCGTCACTGTGTACTCTGATGAAGACAACACTAAACTGGTTGAACTTGTGATGAAGGCTGGTATTTACAATGCCTGGATCGGACTCTATCGCAGTCACTTCAGTGAGAAATGGTCTAATGGTGATAATGTAACATACAGAAATCTGACAGGGGATTGTGGGACATCGAGCTACTGTGCCATTATGAAGGCTGATGGTTCATGGGAAAGTCTTAAGTGCACAGTCACAAGATATTTCATGTGCTATGAACAAGGTAACTTCTGACATAATATGCATATGTTATTGTATCTGTATATTGTACATTCTCTAGTTTTAATTTTATGTTTAATATAATGTGTTGTCTTTGTCTTTGCATACAATAAGAGGACAGATTTTAAAAGATTTGTTTGTTTGTTTGTTTTTACCTCACAGAAGCTTCTTCACAGACTCATAATTATCATCTTATCCTTAAGAATAAGACCTGGTATGAAGCTCAGCGTTACTGTAGACAGAGATACACTGACCTGGTCAGCATCAGAGATCAGCAGCACAATGAAGAGGTGAGGATTAAAGGGTTAAACAGCAGCACACCCTTCTGGATCGGCCTGCTGTGTGATGACTGGCAGTGGATTGATGGAGGAATCTCTGCCTACAGAAACTGGGGTTGGCAGAGCGGTGAACCTCATCCATCACCATACAACTGTGTAGTACATAATAGATGGGGATGGGGATGGTACACAGTCCTGTGCGATTATACTTACTCTGCTTTGTGCTACTACAACAGTAAGTGTCAACTTCTCGAACAGTAAAATCATCTCAGCAATCTTCTGTATGATGACTAGAACACAGCTGGTGTGAGTCTCTGTCTCTGATATCACTCTAAACAATCCTCCTCCTTTTGGTGTTTTCTGTCTCTATCAGGTTACATCCATGTGAGTGAAGAGGCTCTGAGCTGGGAGAAAGCGCTGGATTACTGTGATAAAGGGAACAGAGCTGGAATTCTGATCATCGATTCCCAAGCTGAACAGGAACAGTTAGAGTCTGAGCTCATGAGTAGACGTGTCCCTCCAGGGTCTCTGTGGGTGGGGCTTGGACCAAACCGTCTCTCTGAGCTGAAGGTGTCGTCTGTTCCGCTGACCTGCCAGGACATACAGAGACAGAGCGAAGCTGACACACACACTGCAGGAGCAGCACCAGATTATGTGATGGACTCCACTGAACTTCGAGTTGTGTGTAAACAGAAGTAAAACATTTTCCTCGATGCTGCAAGAACAGAGCACTGCACAGTTTAGAGTTTTCCAGCACAAACTCACCTGAACACTTCATTATGCATTTGTTCTTGATGAGCTGAATCACAGAGCAGGAAAAAGCTTAAAGTGTGCAGGAAGTGTTCACACACTCAGAGCTTCACACATCAATTGGCCTTCAGAAGAATATTTAGAATATATATTTTATGCTGTTAAAGCCTCTCTAAATTCTTGTTTAAGATAAAATTTATTATACTTTCTTTTCTTTTATCATATCAATAATAAGAAACTGGAATTTTACTCTTTTTCATGATAACTTTTGTGTTGTATTTTCTTCATTTACAGCAGTTGAGTTTAGTAACTACTGATAATCTATATTCATAAACTGTTCCATGGTATTTTTTACAGTAAACTTTTTTATTCTAAACACGGCTGTGGTTTGAATTATTTAAATGTGTCTCTTAAAGGGTGATAATTTTATTTGGTGTGTTAGTTGTGAGTGAATATGGAATAGTAGGTGCAGTGTATTACATATTCAGACTGTTAGATTGTATTTATTTCTTTATTATTAACATTTGCAAAAGTCTATTATAACTAGCATAGGAACTAAACAAAAATAATGCAAATAAAACAATTACAATATTGCTACAGACCTGCTTAAAATATAATAAATAACGTTTTACATGCAGGACATAAACAGCTAATCAGTATTAAAGTATTAAATGATATTTACTACCAGCTATAAAACATATATAAAAATATGTGACTCATAAGAATCTTCCCTGGCCTTAATGTCTGTTTTATTGTCTTTTATGTCCTTTTAATGAAATGAAATGAAATTAATCATGCAAATATCAAACATTGTGCTGCTTAGCAAACACGAACATCATGATTTGTCACCAAAATAAAAATAGGTATTTTGCACTTTTATTATCACACATTATCAGTGGCAAGGTTTTGTGAAGTCACTAAAAATACATTGTATGAAAGTTTTAAGGATTCAGAGCCAAACACTGTCACAAAACCAAGAATTACCACAAAACTGCCTTCTCAATCACACATATATCAATTTTATATAAATTACATATACATGTGATTTATATGAGTTATACATTATACACATTAATACACAAATAATGTGTATAATTTACTTTTATAAAGAACTCTTTTGTACAAATTCAATATTCTAGTCAATATTCAGTTCAGAATGTTAAAAAAGTGTTTACACACTGGCTGTAAATATAGAGATTTGAGAGCTGTATGTGAGAAACTACATGCTGCTAAATCAGACAAGCAGATCAGATTTTGTCTCTCTGATGCAGTCTTTTCTGTTTGTTTTTCCCCACTGATGCAAATCCAAAGTATGATTTTTTATCCCTTTGGAACACTTTGCATATGATTTCCTGCTCAACAATTTCCTCATTTTTGTTTATTTTAGCAAAGTCTGATGCCATAATATACAATAAAAAAATTAAATATAAAAAATATGAAGTTTATATTAAAAATATAAAAATATAATATATATAGTATTCATTCATTCATTCATTTTCTACCACTTAGTATATTATTTATAAATATAATTTCTAAATAATAGAAATTACAGTTGTGTGCAAATGTTTAAGAACCCCTGATAATTTCCATGATTTTCAATTATATTTATAATTTATATAAATATTCGGATCAGCAATTTTGTTTTGATCTATAAAATAACTGAAGGACAAAGTGATATGAAGTAGTGAACTGATGTTTATTGGATTAACAGAAAATATGCAATATGCATCAAAATAAAATTAGACAGGTGCATAAATTTGGGCACCCTTGCCATTTTGTTGATTTGAATACCTGTAACTACTTAGCACTGATTAATGATATGTTTACTGTTAAGAGGAACGACACGGACAACCATTTCACTGCAGAGGCTTTACTGACGACTGCTTCAGATCTCGCTCTCCATTACACTGTTCCCCGCTCCAATCAGCGCTGTCTCCACACGCGGAGAAACTACCGTAATGCATGGAATAGATTCGCATATGCAATACATTACATTTCTTCCCCCACAGTTTTGAACTCCTTAACATTTAAACAATTTGCAACAATGTGACTACCAAAAGGTTATTCTTTTTTATTTATTTATTTTTTATTATAGAACATACCTTGTATACAAATGGTTAGAACTTCTTATGATTAAGAACCATTAATCTAATCTGTTAGGTGCTTTTCTCTGACGAAGTGGATATCTTCTTTCAGGACTGGGAACTGTCCCTTTTCCCACCGGAGCATGGGGCTGGGTAACACTGGAATTGCCCTTGTCACTCACATCTGGAGCAAAGTCATTGGCTATTGTACTGGCCATAGTATCCGTCCTGTACTGTACATTAGATGACACCAGATGATCCACATGTACCTTCACACTATGATCTCCGACTTGCACTTGGTATGTGAGAGGTCCATGCTTGAACAAGATGACACCTGGAAGCCAAGCACGATTTGAGTGTCGACAGTCCCACACCATGACCTTCTGACCAGCTTCGAAGGAACTGAGCTTTCTGGCAGGGGCATTGTGAGCACGTTTTTGCTGTGCTTGATTTTTGAGAACAACTGCAGATGTATCTGGTTTTAGCAGTGTGAGACGGATACGAGGCTGTCTTTTCAGAAACAGTTCAGCAGGTGTTCGCCCTTTCAGCTTGACCTTTTGTAGCTGGATGATAAGGAGGAGACAGAACATGACACACACCATTGTTCCTTAGGAACTCCTCAAACTCCCTAGAGGTGAATGGAAGGCCATTGTCCGATACCAGCTCTTTTGGGAATCCATAGGAAGCCCAGAGATGACGCAAAAGGTTTATGGCCTTCTCTGCATTTGTCAGCTGTGTAGGAAAGATTTCCACCCATTTTGAATGAACATCCACAATCAATAAGAAGTGTTGCTTGTCTATTTCAGCATAATCTATATAATCTATGTGAATGCACTCCCAGGGTGTTGTGGTCCAGGACCATGGGTGAAGAGGAGCACAGGGTGGTTGGTTTCACCCCAACTCACATGGAGCGCACTTACTCACAAAGTTCTGAATGTCTTGGTCGAGACCCGGCCACCAGAGGTATCCTCTTGCCAGTGCTTTCATTCTTATTATGCCTGGGTGACCCTCATGAAGCTCAGACAACAGTCTTTCCCTATACTTTGGGGGAATGATAACTCTTGAGCCCCACAGAATACATCCCTGGTCTGTTGAGAGCTGGTCTTTTCTTACCAGGTACGGTTTCAGATGCTCATCTGTGACATGATTGGGCCATCCAGACAAAGTTAGGTCCAACACTTTCGATAGCAGGATTTCTCCTAGTTTCAATGGAAATGTCTTTTGCACAGATGGGCAATTCATCTATGTGTGAGACTTGAAACACCATCTAGACAATGCATCCGCGTTTGCATGATCAGAAGAACATCTGTACTCTATGTCATAATGATAGGCCAACAAAGTCAAATCCCAACACTGCATACGGAGGGCAGCTAGTGTTGGAATGGCAGATTTGGGGCCTAGAATTGAAAGAAGGGGTTTCCATCTGTTAGCAGATGGAACTTGCAGCCATACAGATACTTGTGAAACATTTTCACTCCAAAGACTATGCTCAGGGCCTCTTTCTCAATCTGCGCATAGTTTTTTCACTTGCTGTCAGAGTCCTAGATGCAAACACAATGGGATGTTCTTCCCCTGAAGGTAGCACATGTGAGATAACTGCCCCGACGCCATAGGGAGAGGCATCACAGGCTAGTCTCAGTGGATTTTTGGGATCATAGTGAGCTAACCACTTACTTGACAACAGTTGTTGTTTACAAACTTTCCATAGTAGTTCAGAAGTCCCAGAAACGAACGTAATTCTGAGACATTGGTTGGAGCAGGGGCCTTCACAATCGCTTCCACCTTGCTTTCCGTTGGATGCACTCTCTTTTCATCAATCTTGAACCAAAAATATTCCACTGACTTACAGAAGAATTCACATTTTGATTTCTTCACCCTTATTCCATGTTGTTGCAGTCGTGACAGTACTTTGTCCAGTACTTCCAAATGTTCCTCAGGAGAAGATGCAGAGACCAGAATATCATTCATAAAACATACTACATTCTGAAGTCCCTGTAGGATTTGGTCCATTGTGTGTTGGAAAATTGCAGGTGCTGTGGAAATTCCATAGGCCAGATGATGGTACTTAAACAATCTTTGTGCATGTTTATGGTAAGGTACTGCTTAGATTCAGTATCCAATTCCAGCTGCTGATATGCAAAAGACAGATCAATTTTACTGAAAACTTTTCCCCCAGCCAATGTGGCAAAAAGATCCTCCACGTTGGGTAGCGGATATTCCTCTGCAAGAATGCATTTGTTCACCGTGACTTTATAATCACCACACAACCTCACAGTCTTGTCTTTCTTTGGCACAACCACAATGGGTGCTGCCCAGTCGCTCCTTCTGACCTGAGAGATAATTCCGTTCCTCTCCAAGCGATCCAGTTCCTTTTCTACTGCTTCTTTAAGAGCAAACGGAACAGACCTTGGTTTGTGAAAGATAGGTTGAGATCCTTCTTGCACTCTCACCTTTGCTTTGAAGTCACTAATATTTCCATAACCATCTTGAAATAGCTGTTTGTGTTTTTCAAGTACATCAGAGAGAGTAGTAACACTCACTGGTGTCACCTGTCTCAAGCTGAAGATCTCCTTCCAGTTTAAGGAAATTTTCTGGAGCCAGTTACGTCCCAGCAGTGGTGGTTTGTCTCCTTTGACCACAATCAATGGAAGTGAACACTGTTGTCCCTTATATTTGACTGGAACCTCGATCTCACCCAACACAGGGATTTTGTCTCTAGTGTATGAGGCCAGATGAATGGAAGTTCGGCTCTCAATAAACAGTCCTTCGATTTTTCAGTATAGATATGTTCTGGAATCAAAGACAAAGAGGCTCCAATGTCTAGTTGCATGCAAACTGTTATGCCGTTTATCAGAAGATCAATGTAAATGCCATCCGCTCAAACAGTTCATCATTCTCTGCACACTGACTTTCGGAAATATCTGCTACACACACATTCGGAAATATCTGTGTCCGACTTTTCCACAGTTGTGGCATTTCTCATTACGATAATGACATTCTGTGGGATGATGGTTTGCTCCACCACAGGATAACAGTTGCGTTTATGCTTGGAAAAAGGTTGCTGCTGGACCCCCTTTTTAGAACTGTACTGGAAATTTCCCCATCTTCTGTATTTTTCTCTGCCCCCACCGACATTTTGAACCTTATGCACACTTGAGTCCTTTATGGTTGCCTGGGCACTAAGCTGTTTGGTGTCCTTTTGTGCTAGTTCTAGTGCAAGCGCAACGTCGCAGGCAGGCTTTCTTGAAAGTAAGGCCTTCTCTGACAGTAACCTTCTGTGATAAACTTCTCCAGCAAGTCCATAGACAAATTTGTCTCTGAGAGCATCATCCAGAAACTTTCCCCAGGACTTTGGTTACGTTGGTAAAATCTAAAGCGTTCTGCCATCAGAATCGGCTTGGGCTTGAAGTGTTCGGAAAGGGTCTGAGAAATTTCCTGGTATGATAAATCAATCACTTTTTTGGCTCAACTAGATTTTCAAGAGGCCATGTTCAACTGGTCCCGAAACACTCAGGGAAACATTTTTTTACACTGTCAATTTCATTATGTTGAAATTATGTTGCTTTTATCCTTTACTTTTTTTAAATTGTTGTTGTTAATTACGCTCAGCATTTGACTGTTACTGCCTCTGTGCGTTTTTGTTCAAATCGCAACAGTTCACGTTCCTCTTCTATACAGTTTTTTCTTTGTTTTTTATTGCTCATTCTATGGACTGGGGCATCCGATCCCATCCTCGTCGCCACTGTTATGTTTACTGTTAAGAGGAATGACACGGACAACCATTTCACTGCAGAGACTTTACTGACGAGTGCTTCCGATCTCGCTCTCCATTACACTGTTCCCTGCTCCAATCAGCGCTCTCTCCACACACGGAAAGTAAGGTCCTTCCGTAATGCATGGAATAGATTCGCATAAACAATACATTACATTACAATTAATATCAAAGTTGTCTGAGTCAGGCTCATTCAGTTCATTTATCTTTGCTTTTCTTTTTGCAAATTATCTTCTCTTTTTCTCAGTCACAATGTCTGCACTCCTTGTCTCTAAACCAGAATTGTGATACACACGTGATACACAAAAACAAAAACAAAATCACATGGCACAAGACAAACCTGCCAGAATGTCCCCCTAGTGTCTAGGAAAACACAACAGCATTTGACACAGTCAGCCTCAAGTCTCTTGATTCACCCTCAGGAGTTTTGGTGGATCAGCATGGGAATGGATTTATTCCTGGAAGGTCGCTCATATCAGGTGACATGGAGGCTATCCACTGGTGTCCCACAGGGTTCAGAACTTGGTACTCTCCTTTTCTCCCTATATACTCACTCTCTTGGTAAAGTTACACTCTTACCACAGCTATGATAACACTTATTTTCTCCTTCTCTTCCTCAGATAGCATTGCTTCTGCTCAGATATCAGCAGATCTGTTGGACATATTGTAGATGATGGCTCATCAGCTGAAACTCAATCCCAGCAAAAGTGAACTGTTGGCCATCTCAAATAAGAGGAATGTTACTCAGACATTTTATTCTTAAACCATTCCATGATTTAAGTCATGATAGACAACCCTGAGTTCAGTAGATATCAAAAGCAAAGATCTTAGAAGATCTTCGAGCTTTTCTACATTACAGCCTGTTTCTAAAAAGTTGTTGCAAATCCATGGAAAATATTCAGGATTCCATAAAATGGATCTGATTTTTAATATATAATATTGTTAGAATGCAAAATATGAATATATAAAGTAAGAAGAAAAAAGGAAAAAGAAATTAGTAATCAGAATCAACATAAAGGAAACTGTTTCATCCAGCATTTTTTTTTCTAGATTTGAACATACATTGGAATTGAGCTCTCTGTTGATAAACAGATCTTATGGTGGAAAGATTGTGTTTTTAAAGAAGAATGTTAGCTCTATATGTACAGGGCTTATTAGTAACGCTTGCAGTAATCACCTTTCATGTAAAGTGTGTAATCCTGAACACTCTACTATACTTTTATTATTATTATACATTTAACCAAGAGACACTGGGATAGATTTGAAGCAAGTGAGAAGAAATCATTCATCATTCATATATTTCATTTTACTTTGAATATTCTGTGTTTATGTAAAACCTTCTTTCTAAAGGTTATGCAGGGGGAGAGCTGGTTGAGGATTTGGGAATGGGAAATGGGAAAAACAGAACAGAATAATAGATTGTAATGTTTCCAGGAAGCTATGGTTCACCTTTCTTAGCTTTAAAACTATTCTTGTGTTCCCTTGGTTGGTATGTATTGCAATCAAATTACACGATTACAATAATGATAAATAGTCTCATTTAAACCTAAAACTGTTATTTGTCCCAAAACAAGTGACTACTTAGATCTTTCTTATTTTAAATGTCATTATAATTTATGAAATGATTGAGTTTATGATGTTCTGTTATTTACCCTGAATTAAACAATAATGTTCAGCTGGAAATCTCAAATTTGTAGTTGACCAGTGACACAAAGTCTGTTTAATATAATGTTTATATAACATATAGAGAATAACAGAGTTATAAAAAGGAACAACTGAAGATATTATCACTCTGATGCAGTCTTTTCTGTTTGTTTTTCCCACTGATGCAAATCCAAGGTATGATTTTATATTCTTTGGAACACTTTGCATATGATTTCCTGCTCAACACTTTCCTCATTATTTTTCTTTGCTTTTCTTTTTCCAAATAAAATACTGTATAGGGTTATAGTTTATCACATAGATTTATGTATAATGGCTCTTTTCATTTCACACAAACACACAGCAAGCTGCTCTCTGACAAAAAGAACTTCTTCTGGGTGAAGAGCATTTTATTATTATTATTATTATTATTATTATTATTATTATTATTATTATTATTATTATTATTATTATTGTTGTTGTTGTTGTTGTTATTGTTATTATTATTATTATTATTATTATTATTATTATTATTATTATTATTATTATTATTATTATAGTATTGTTTTTTTTAGTTGCTGCTGAGGATTAAACGCACAGAGCATCACCATGGAAACCGTGTCAGTCGTGCTCTTCCTGCTATCAGGTAAAAATAATAATAAATACGTTTAACAGCTTTAACCTTCATGTGATGAATTTAAACTGTTATTATTTATAAAAATGACTTTTTGGATCCTCCAGATGTTACTGCTGTTAAAGATTATAACATGAATAACACGCTCCATAATAATCACTTTTATTTGAACTGAGTTTAAATGAGTGAGTGCTTAATTTAACATGTTGGAATAAACAAATATATTTTTTGTTATCTTTCTCAAATCCTAAAGGTTATGTTTATTCACAATTCTACAAGAGCACAGAAGTGTTATTTACACAATGTTTTATATAATGTAATTGCAGTTTAGAGAAAAATGTGTCATAAAATTGTGGGAAGAATCAGAGAAATTTGGTACAAACAACATGTATAAATTATATAACAGCATTAAAGCATTAAAGGTCAGGATTATCTCATTTAATAACATCAGTACACACGTTAGCATCAATAAACAGTATAGACTATATTGGAGAATGACTGAAATAAATTGTGTTTAAAACTGTGTCAAATTTAGTCTAATTTCATACAGAACACACACAAATAGCTCTGTGGCTTTGGACAGACTGGAATAGGAGTAAGTTTCACTGAAGGACAAATATCGTACACTTCATAACACTTTGACACACACACACATCATGTGTTTGAGTTTGCATGTTCTCCCCGTGCCTTGGGGGTTTCCTCTGGGTACTCCGGTTTCCTCCCCGGTCCAAAGACATGCATGGTAGGTTGATTGGCATCTCTGGAAAATTGTCTGTGGTGTGTGAGTGAATGAGGGAGTGTGTGTGCCCTGCGATGGGTTGGCACTCCTTCCAGGGTGTATCCTGCCTTGATGCCCAAAGACGCCTGAGATAGGCACAGGCTCCCCGTGACCCGATAAGTTCGGATAAGCAGTAGAAAATGAGTGTGTGAGTGAGAACTTAAAAACATCAAGTCTCAAATGATTTATATATTCATGATATTTCTTTGTTGTTATTTTATTTCACCATGATTGTGTAATTGAGCATGACGCAATTCCAGAATTTGTTCTTCTGGATCTGCAAACAGTCTCTCACTTTTCTGAACGGAAAACAGAACAGAGCCATTCATGCACATCACATTTCAGCCCTTTTATCTGTGTCCTGCTACATTAACAGGAGAAATTTCTTCCACAGCTTTTACTCCTCCAGTCCAGAACCAACTCACTTTACTCCATTTCATTCCGGGTGACATGAATCAGACTGACGCTCGGGAAGCTTGCAGAAAAAAATACACTGACCTCGTCACTGTGTACTCTGATGAAGACAACACTAAACTGTCTAACCTATGGATACCGGCCTATATCGGACTGTATCGCAGTAATTTCAGTGAGAAATGGTCTAATGGTGATAATGTAACATACAGAAATATGACAGGGGATTGTGGGACATCGAGCGTCTGTGCTGTTATGAAGGCTGATGGTTCATGGGAAAGTGCTCCATGCACAGACACAAGATATTTCATGTGTTATGAACAAGGTAACTTCTGACATAATATGCATATGTTATTGTATCGGTGTATTGTATATTGTACATTCTCTAGTTTAATTTTATGTTTAATATAATGTGTTGTCTTTGTATGCCTACAAATGAGAGGTCAGATTTTTAAAGATTTGTTTGTTTGTTTTTACCTCACAGATGCTTCCTCACAGACTCGTAATTATCATCTAATCCTTGAGACTAAGACCTGGTATGAAGCTCAGCGTTACTGTAGACAGAGATACACTGACCTGGTCAGCATCAGAGATCAGCAGCACAATGATGAGGTGATGATTAAAGGGTTAAACAGCAGCACACCCTTCTGGACCGGCCTGCTGTGTGATGACTGGCAGTGGATTGATGGAGGAATCTCTGCCTACAGAAACTGGGCTTGGCAGAGCGGTGAACCTTATCCATCACCATACAACTGTGTAGTACATTATATATGGGGATGGGACACAGTCCAGTGCAATAATCATTACTCTGCTTTCTGCTACTCCAGTAAGTGTCGACTTCTTGAACAGTAAAATCAACTCAGCAATCTTCTGTATGATGACTAGAACACAACTGGTGTGAGTCTCTGTCTCTGATATCACTCTTCCACAGCTTCTACTCCTCCAGTCCAGAACCAGCTCACTTCACTTCTGGGTACCATGAATCAGACTGAGGCTCGGAAAGCTTGCAGAGAAAAATACACCGACCTCGTCACTGTGTACTCTGATGAAGACAACACTAAACTGGCTGAACTGATGATAAAGGCTGGTATTTACATTGCCTGGATCGGACTCTATCACAGTCACTTCAGTGAGAAATGGTCTAATGGTGATAATGTAACATACAGAAATCTGACAGGAGATTGTGGGACATCGAGCGTCTGTGCTGTTATGAAGCCTGATGGATCATGGGAAAGTCTTCAGTGCACAGTGACAAGATATTTCATGTGCTATGAACAAAGTAACTTCTGACTTAATATGCATATGTTATTGTTTCTGTATATTGTATATTGTACATTCTCTAGTTTTAAATTTATGTGTAATATAATGTGTTGTCTTTGTAAGCATACAAATAAGAGGTCAGGTTTTGAAAGATTTGTTTGTTTGTTTGTTTGTTTGTTTGTTTGTTTGTTTGTTTGATTGATTGTTTTTACCTCACAGATGCTTCCTCACAGACTCATAATTACCATCTAATCCTTGAGAATAAGACCTGGTATGAAGCTCAGCATTACTGTAGACAGAGATACACTGACCTGGTCAGCATCAGAGATCAGCAGCACAATGAAGAGGTGAGGATTAAAGGGTTAAACAGCAGCACACCCTTCTGGATCGGCCTGCTGTGTGATGACTGGCAGTGGATTGATGGAGGAATCTCTGCCTATAGAAACTGGAATCGGTGGAGAAATGAACCTTATCCATCACCATACAACTGTGTAGTACATAATATATGGGGATGGAGATGGGGATGGTACTCAGTCCCGTGCGATTATCTTTACTCTGCTTTGTGCTACAACAGTAAGTGTTGACTTCCTGAACAGTAAAATCATCTCAGCGATCTTCTGTATGATGACTAGAACACAGCTGGTGTGAGTCTCTGTCTCCGATATCACTCTTTCACAGCTTCTACTCCTCCAGTCCAGAACCAACTCACTTCACTTCTGAGTCACATGAATCAGACTGAGGCTCGGAAAGCTTGCAGAGAAAAATACACCGACCTCGTCACTGTGTACTCTGATGAAGACAACACTAAACTGGCTGAACTGATGATGAAGGCTGGTATTTACATTGCCTGGATCGGAATCTATCGCAGTCACTTCAGTGAGAAATGGTCTAATGGTGATCCTGTAACATTCAGAAAAATGACAGGGGATTGTGGGATATCAAGCTACTGTGCTGCTATGAAGGCTGATGGTTCATGGGAAAGTGCTCTATGCACATTAGCAAGATATTTCATGTGCTATGAACAAGGTAACTTCTGACATAATATGCATATGTTATTGTATCTGTATATTGTATATTGTACATTCTCTAGTTTTAAATTTATGTTTAATATAATGTGTTGTCTTTGTAAGCATACAAATAAGAGGTCAGGTTTTGAAAGATTTGTTTGTTTGTTTTTACCTCACAGTTGCTTCCTCACAGACTCATAATTACCATCTAATCCTTGAGACTAAGACCTGGTATGAAGCTCAGCGTTACTGTAGACAGAGATACACTGACCTGGTCAGCATCAGAGATCAGCAGCATATGAAGAGGTGATGATTAAAGGGTTAAACAGCAGCACACCCTTCTGGATCGGCCTGCTGTGTGATGACTGGCAGTGGATTGATGGAGGAATCTCTGCCTACAGAAACTGGGGTTGGCAGAGCAGTGAACCTCATCCATCACCATACAACTGTGTAGTACATAATATATGGAGATTGGGATGGTACACAGTCCCATGCGGTTCTGTTTACTCTGCTTTGTGCTACTACTACAGTAAGTGTCGACTTCCTGAACAGTAAAATCATCTCAGCAATCTTCTGTATGATGACTAGAACACAGCTGGTGTGAGTCTCTGTCTCTGATATCACTTTAAACAATCCTCCTCCTTTTGGTGTTTTGTGTCTCTATCAGATTACATCCATGTGAGTGAAGAAGCTCTGAGCTGGGAGAAAGCGCTGGATTACTGTGATAAAGAGAACAGAGCTGGAATTCTGATCATTGATTCTCAAGCTGAACAGGAACAGCTAGAGTCTGAGGTCATGAGGAGACGTGTCCCTCCAGGGTCTCTGTGGGTGGGGCTTGGAGCAAACCGTCTCTCTGAGCTGAAGGTGTCCTCTGGTCCGCTGACCTGCGAGGATATACAGAGACAGAGCGAAACTGACACACACACTGCAGACGCAGCACCAGATTATGTGATGGACTCCACTGAACTTCGAGTCGTGTGTAAACTGAAGTAAAACATTTTCCTCGATGCTGGAAGAACAGAGCACTGCACAGTTTAGAGTTTTCCAGCACAAACTCACCTGAACACTTCATTATGCATTTGT
The DNA here is from genome assembly GCF_022655615.1 of Tachysurus fulvidraco. Taxonomy (NCBI): domain Eukaryota; kingdom Metazoa; phylum Chordata; class Actinopteri; order Siluriformes; family Bagridae; genus Tachysurus; species Tachysurus fulvidraco. The sequence continues at coordinate 12,559,093 of NC_062539.1, forward strand.
TCACGAGTTGATGAACTGAATCACAGCGAAAAAAGCCTAAAGTGTGCAGGAAGTGTTCACACACTCAGAGCTAGAGCTAAGATAAAATTTATTGAACTTTCTTTTCTTTTATCATATCAATAATAAGAAACTGTAATTTTACTCTTTTTCATGATAACTTTTGTGTTGTATTTTTTTCATTTACAGCAGTTGAGTTTTTACAGTAATAAACTTTTTTATTCTAAACACGGCTGTGGTTTGAATTATTTAAACGTGTCTCAAAATAATCGGGTTATTATTTTATTTGGTGTGTTATGAAACTGAATATGGAATAGTAGGTGCAGTGTATTACATATTCAGGCTGTTAGATTGTATTTGTTTCTTTATTATTAACATTTGCAAAAGTCTATTATAACTAGGATAGGAACTAAACAAAAATAATGCAAATAAAACAATTACAATATTGCTACAGACCTGCTTAAAATATCACCTTAATTTCATAAATAACGTTTTACATGCAGGACATAAACAGATAATCAGTATTAAAGTATATAATGATATTTACTACCAGCTATAAAACTCATCTATAAATAAATCATTAATATGTTTATTGGTGCTTTGGGTTGAAAAAGCTAAATTTTTTTCTGCATTTAAAATATACTGAGATTTAAATTATACCAAAAAGAGAAAGCTAAAAATAAATAAATAAATAAATTTAAGTCAGTAGTGATTTTGTTCTGTGAAACTTTATACAATTTATAAACCTGAAGGTCACAACAGAAGTGCGGATAACAGAGTGATGTCCTGCAGCGACTCTACCACGGTCTCCACATGGATGTACAATGGGGGGCGGAGGCGTTGCTCCGGTGCTCCTCCTCCTGCTCCTCCACGTGCTCTGCCGCAGTCCCCGGAGCTGACTCACTGAAGCTCTCCTCCAGGTCGGAGCTTGGATCCTCTTCAGCGCCGCTGGTGGTAGAGTTCGGGGACAGAGCCGGTGTGCGCGCTCCCGGTGAACTGACGTGCGGTCTCGCACGCGTAGGAGACAGAAGCTCGGATTCTAGATCAAGAATTGAGTCCTGCAGGTCCTCATTTAACGGCATGCACTCCAGCAGGTGGTTGAGTAGTTCCGCCGCTACGATGGCGTCGATACCGGAGCATGTGGACACGAAGGTGTGGACCTCGTGCATGCACTGGATGTAGCCCGCTGCGAACCGCTCACTGGCCTCGCGACTCATGCTGTCCGTCTCTGTCACACACACACACACACACACACACACACACACACACACACACACACACACACACACACACACACACACACACCTGCTTAGTAAATTCGGGTGCGCGCGCTCGGCTCGATATCTCACCATGTAACTGATCCCGAAGGATGTTTTCTACCCGCTTCACCGTGAGCTCGAGCACCTTTGCACAAACGCACACACACACACACACACACGCACACAGACGTTAACATCTTTACCAGCTCTTTTGATGTAGGCAGGACACAGATGACTCCTGTCTCTGTAGTTTGCTTCATGACGGGTCTTTTCAAATCTCGTCACCAGTTCTGTTATGTTTTGTACTTACACAACAGTAAGACAGACATTAAGGTCGGAGATCGTCTTGAGCACGTCTTTTACTGCCAATTGCAATAATCACATTCTCTAACACTAAGGGGTGCAAATGCAAAATACCTTTTGATTATCGGCTCAAACGCAACATTAAGTCGCAATTCTGGGATATAAAGATCTCGTCACAGTTTTCATCTACATCACTTCCGTTACAGCAATTTAAACACGCATTCTCTCAGCAGTCTCTCTCTACGAGTTAATAAGACAAAACTAATAAGAAAAAAATAGATGTTTGGTTGCGGCATAAATGGACCATCTCTCTCTCTCTCTCTCTCTCTCTCTCTCTCTCTCTCTCTCTCTCTCTCTCTATGATTATTTTATTTCTCTGTACTTGGTAGTGAAACAGAGATGCCTGATGTTACACACTTTATTTTCACTCCTGATTTCTGATGTTATTTGTTTTATAAAACGGATATTAAACCTGCAATGTAAACCTGAAAATCCGTCTCTGTCTCTGTTTGTCAGGGTTTATTTATTATTATAATCTTACAGTAATGCCAATCACACCACAGACATCACAGTTCAGAGAAAATTTGTTCATATTTTGTCTATGCCATTTTAAAAAAAAAGCACCATTCATTTTTTTTTTCATAATAAATATTTTTTTCATAATAAATATTTTCTGGCCTGCTTAAGACAAGTCTTGTCAGATTTGGACTCACAGAGGGGGTGTTGGTTTCAATAGTAACGTAAAATGAAAAAGTGTCGTTATGCCGAGTGACCACTAGAAGGCGGAGAATTTTAAACCTTTGGAATAAAAAAAAAACAAAAAAACATTCAGCAGTTTAATAAAAGGTAATTGTGACTTTATATCTCAGAATTCTGACATTTTTCCTTGCAATTCTTGTATTTTTACTCAGCAATGCGCTATATAATTCATCATTCTGATATACTTCTTCCCAGTTACTCATTTTGATCTCACTCTATAGTAGTGGATAACATTATAGAGTCAAATTTTTGTTGTGGTTTCACAAATAGAGAGTTCCTGATTTTATTGGAGGAGTCACACAGCATAAAGCTAAGCCTCCGGACTCTTGAAAGAACGTTACAGAGAAATTGGTTGCAGTGTATTGATTATTGACAGCGCTGATCCTGTGTCAACTTCCATTTTCAATTTTTGTCCTTCAGTGATAGGAGAAACCCAAACACTTTTGACATATGTCTCTTTAAGAGAATGCAGCTTGATGTATGAGAAGTCTGCCATATCAGAGTTGTCTGAATCTGGCTCATTCAGCTCATTTATCTTTGCATTTCTTTTTGCAAATGACCTATTTTTCTCAGTCACATTGTCTGCACACCTTTTCTCTAAACCAGCATTCAGCAGGAACATGAGACTTTTTACCACATCTGAAACATTGAAAGTTGTCACTTTGCTTTGTAGCAAATTTGTTTACGTGGCATTCAGCTGACACCTTTCTTTGTCATTCCAGCACGAATAATCCAGGGCTTTGGATTTAAATATATTTGCAGGACATTTCTTTAAATATTTCTCTGCTGGTTTTACTTCACAGGTTTTTACCCCTTTAAATTTAAGAGAACGGCCACTGTTCTCTTGTTCCAGATGTCATTGGCTAAACAATACTGTTCAACTCTCTCCACATACGTTGCCCAGTCTTCCACATTGCTGTCATTAGCATCCATTTGTCTGACACATCCAGACATTTTTGTTTCATCCTTAGTTTCAGCTAATTGACAAATTTCTCCTTTAAACAACTGTGATGTAGTTACCTCACAGGTCGTTAGGCCTCCGTGTGCCTCCTCCATCTTTACCAGCTCTTTTGATGTAGGCAGGACACAGATGACTCCTGTCTCTGTAGTTTGCTTCATGACGGGTCTTTTCAAATCTCGTCACCAATTCTGTTATGTTTTGTACTTACACAACAGTAAGACAGACATTAAGGTCGGAGATCGTCTTGAGCACGTCTTTTACTGCCAATTGCAACAATCACATTCTCTAACACTAGGGGGTGCAAATGCAAAATACCTTTTGATTATCGGCTCAAACGCAACATAAAGTCGCAATTCTGAGATCTAAAGTCGTAACTATCTCTTATTATTTGTTAAATCAAGCTTCCATAGTTTTTACTTGTAGTTTTCTACTGATAAATCTTATAAAGATAGATACATGGAGATAAAAGAAATGGGAATAAATGCAGTTATATGGAAGGCACAATATGTGACTCATATAAAGTTGCCCTAGCCTTAATGTCTGTTTTATTATCTTTCATGACCTGATGTTTGTAAACACGAACATCATGGTTTGTCATGAAAATAAAAATAGGTATTTTGCACTTTTATTATCACACATTATTCAAATTCAGAGCCACTGTCACATGCTCATAAAAAAGACTCAAAACCGAGAATTACCACAAAATTGCGTTCTCAATCACACAAATATCAATTTCATATAGATATAAGTATATGTGATTTATATAAGTTTATTAATACACAAATAATGTGTATAATTTAGGTATATTAAGATTTCCTTTGTACAAATTCAATATTCTAGTCAATATTCAGTTCAGAATTTTAAAAAAAAGTTTACACACTGGCTGTAAATATAGAGATTAGAAACTACATGCTGCTAAATCAGACAAGCAGATCAGATTTTGTCTCTCTGATGCAGTCTTTTCTGTTTGTTTTTCCCCACTGATGCAAATCCAAAGTATGATTTTTTATCCCTTTGGAACACTTTGCATATGATTTCCTGCTCAAAACTTTCCTCATTTTTGTTTATTTTAGCAAAGTCTGGTGCCTTAATGTACAATAAAAAAATAAATATAAAAAAATATTAAGTTTATATTAAAAAATATAAAAATATAATATATATAGTATATTATTTCTAAATAAATTACAGTCGTATGCAAAAGTTTAGGAACCCCTGACGATTTTCATTTATAAATATTTGTGTGTTTGGATCAGCAATTTAATTTTGATCTATAAAATAACTGAAGGACAAAGTAATATGAAGTAGTGAAATGAGGTTTACTGGATTAACATAAAAATGTGCAATATGCATCAAAACAAAATTAGACAGGTGCATAAATTTGGGCACCCTTGCCATTTTGTTCATTTGAATACCTGTAACTACTTAGCACTGGTTAATATCAGAGTTGTCTGAGTCTGGCTCATTCAGTTCATTTATCTTTGCATTTCTTGATCAAATGATCTTCTCATCTTCAAATGATCTTCTCTTTTTCTCAGTCACAATGTCTGCACTCCTTGTCTCTAAACCAGAATTGTGATACACACGTGATACACAAAAAAAAAAAAAAAAAAAAATCACGTGGCACAAGACAAACCTGCCAGAATGTCCCCCTAGTGTCCAGGAAGACACAACAGCATTTGACACAATCAACCTCAAGTCTCTTGATTCACCCTCAGGAGTCTTGGTGGATCATCATAGGAATGGATTTATTCCTGGAAGGTCGCTCATATCAGGTGACATGGAGGGAGCAACATCTTCACACAGACTATCCACTGGTGTCCCACAGGGCTCAGAACTTGGTCCTCTCCTTTTCCCCCTCTATACTCACTCTCTTGGTAAAGTTACACTCTTATCACAGCTATGATAACACTTCTTTTCTCCTTCTCTTCCTCAGATAGCATGGCTTCTGCTCAGATATCAGCAAATCTGTTGGATATATCATTGTGGATGATGGCTCATCAGCTGAAACTCAATCCCAGCAAAACTGAACTGTTGGTCATCTCAAATGAAAGGAATATTTCTCAGACATTTTATTCTTAAACCATTCCATGATTTAAGTCATGACAGATAACCCTGAGTTCGGCAGATATAAAAGCAAAGCTCTTAGAAGATCTTAGAGCTTTACTACATTACAGTCTTTTTCTGAAAAGTTGTTGCAGATCCATGGAAAATATTCAGGATTCCATAAAATGAATCTGATTTTTAATATATAATATTGCTAAGAACGCACAATATGAATATATAAAGTAAGAAGAAAAAAGGAAAAAGAAATTAGTAATCAGAGTCAACATAAAGGAAACTGTTTCATCCAGCATCTTTTATTTTCTAGATTTGAACATTGGAATTGAGCTCTCTGTTGATAAACAGATCTTATAGTGGAAAGATTGTGTTTTTAAAGAAGAATGTTAGCTTTAATACAGGGCTCTTTAGTAACGATTACAGTAATCACCTTTCATGTAAAATGTGTAATCCTGAACAGTCTACTATACTTTTATTATTATTATTATACATTTAACAAGAGACACTGGTATAGATTTGGCTAGTGTGAAGAAAGTAAGACACTACAGTGGGCAGTGCTCTAATTCATCATTCATATAATTCATTTTACTTTGAATATTCTGTGTTTATGTAAAACCTTCTTTCTAAAGGTTATGCAGGGGGAGAGCTGGTTGGGGATTAGGGAATGGGAAATGGGAAAAACAGAACAGAATAGTAGATTGTAATGTTTCCAGGAAGCTATGGTTCACCTTTCTTAGCATCTCTTAGTTTCAGTAATTAGCTTTAAATCTATTCTGGTGTTCTATGGTTGGTATGTATTGCATGTTATTATTATTTATGAAATGATTGAGTTGATGATGTTCTGTTATTTACCCTGAATTGAACATTTGTAGTTGTATTTGTAGTTGACCAGTGACACAAAGTCTGTTTAATATAATGTATATAGAGAATAACAGAGTTATAAAAAGGAACAACTGGAGATTTTGTCACTCTGATGCAGACTTTTCTGTTTGTTTTTCCCACTGATGCAAATCCAAAGTATGATTTTTAATTTGGAAATGGGGATGGGAATGGGGATGGAGATGGGGATGGTACACAGTCCCGTGCGATTATCCTTACTCTGCTTTGTGCTACAATAGTAAGTGTCGACTTCCTGAACAGTCAAATCATCTCAGCAATCTTCTGTATGATGACTAGAACACAGCTGGTGTGAGTCTCTGTTATCACTCTTCCACAGCTTCTACTCCTCCAGTCCAGAACCAGCTCACTTCACTTCTGGGTACCATGAATCAGACTGAGGCTCGGAAAGCTTGCAGAGAAAAATACACCGACCTCGTCACTGTGTACTCTGATGAAGACAACACTAAACTTGCTAACCTGATGATGAAGGCTGGTATTTACATTGCCTGGATCGGAATCTATCGCAGTAATTTCAGTGAGAAATGGTTTAATGGTGATCTTGTAACATTCAGAAAAATGACAGGAGATTGTGGGACATCAAACTTCTGTGCTGCTATGAAGCCTGATGGTTCATGGGAAAGTCTTAACTGCACAGACACAAGATATTTCATGTGCTATGAACAAGGTAACTTCTGACATAATATGCATATGTTATTGTATCTGTATATTGTATATTGTACATTCTCTAGTTTTAAATTTATGTTTAATATAATGTGTTGTCTTTGTAAGCCTACAAATAAGAGGTCAGATTTTTAAAGATTTGTTTGTTTGTTTGTTTGTTTTTACCTCACAGATGCTTCCTCACAGACTCGTAATTATCATCTTATCCTTGAGACTAAGACCTGGTATGAAGCTCAGCATTACTGTAGACAGAGATACACCGACCTGGTCAGCATCAGAGATCAGCAGCACAATGAAGAGGTGAGGATTAAAGGGTTAAACAGCAGCACACCTTTCTGGATCGGCCTGCTGTGTGATGACTGGCAGTGGATTGATGGAGGAATCTCTGCCTACAGAAACTGGGATTGGCAGAGTGGTGAACCTCATTCGTCACCATACAACTGTGTAGTACATAATATATGGGGAGGGAGATGGTACTCAGTCCTGTGTGATTATCTTTACTCTGCTTTGTGCTACAACAGTAAGTGTCGACTTCCTGAAGAGTAAAATCATCTCAGCAATCTTCTGTATGATGACTAGAACACAGCTGGTGTGTCTCTGTCTCTGATATCACTCTAAACAATCCTCCTCCTTTTGGTGTTTTGTGTCTCTATCAGATTACATCCATGTGAGTGAAGAGGCTCTGAGCTGGGAGAAAGCGCTGGATTACTGTGATAAAGGGAACAGAGCTGGAATTCTGATCATTGATTCTCAAGCTGAACAGGAACAGTTAAATACTGAGCTCATGACAAGAGGTGTCCCTCCAGGGTCTCTGTGGGTGGGGCTTGGAGCAAACCGTCTCTCTGAGCTGAAGGTGTCCTCTGGTCCGCTGACCTGCCAGGACATACAGAGACAGAGTGAAGCTGACACACACACTGCAGGAGCAGCACCAGATTATGTGATGGACTCCACTGAACTTCGAGACGTGTGTAAACTGAAGTAAAACATTTTCCTCAATGCTGCAAGAACAGAGCACTGCACAGTTTAGAGTTTTCCAGCACAAACTCACCTGAACACAAACTCACCTGAACTCATTATGCATTTGTTCTCTAGGTGTTGAGCTGAATCACAGAGCAGGAAAAAGTGAGCAGGAAGTGTTCACACACTCAGAGCTTCACACATCAATTGGACTTCACAAGAATATTTAGAATATATATTTCATGCTGTTAATGCTTCTCTAAATTCTTGTTTAAGATAAAATTGATTATACTTTCTTTTCTTTTATCATATCAATAATAAGAAACTGTAATTTTACTCTTTTTTACGATAACTTTTGTGTTGTATTTTCTTCATTTACAGCAGTTGAGTTTAGTAACTACTGATAATCTATATTCATAAACTGTTCCATGGTATTTTTACAGTAATAAACTTTTTTGTTCTAAACACGGCTGTGGTTTGAATTATTGAAATGTGTCTCTTAAAGGGTTATTATTTTATTTGGTGTGTTAGTTGTGAGTGAATATGAAATAGTAGGTGCAGTGTATTACATATTCAGACTGTTAGATTGTATTTAATTCTTTATTATTAACATTTGCAAAAGTCTATTATAACTAGGATAGGAACTAAACAAAAATAATGCAAATAAAACAATTACAATATTGCTACAGACCTGCTTAAAATATCACCTTAATTTCATAAATAACGTTTTACATGCAGGACATAAACAGATAATCAGTATTAAAGTATATAATGATATTTACTACCAGCTATAAAACTCATCTATAAATAAATCATTAATCTGTTTATTGGTGCTTTAGGTTGAAAAAGCTACATATTTTTCTGCATTTAAAATATACTGAGATTTAAATTATACCAAAAAGAGAAAGCTAAAAATAAATAAATAAATAAATTTAAGTCAGTAGTGATTTTGTTCTGTGAAACTTTATACAATTTATAAACCTGAAGGTCACAACAGAAGTGCGGATAACAGAGTGATGTCCTGCAGCGACTCTACCACGGTCTCCACATGGATGTACAATGGGGGGCGGTGGCTTTACTCCGGTGCTCCTCCTCCTGCTCCTCCACATGCTCTGCCGCAGTCCCCGGAGCTGACTCGCTGAAGCTCTCCTCCAGGTCGGAGCTTGGATCCTCTTCAGCGTAGAGTTCAGGGACAGAGCCGGTGCGCGCGCTCCCGGTGAACTGACGCGCGGTCTCGCACCCGTAGGAGACAGAAGCTCGGATCCGACATCCAGTGAGCGGTTCGCAGCGGGCTGCATCCAGTGCATGCACCCCGCTGCGAACCACTCACTGGCCTCGCGACTCATGCTGTCCCTCTCTGGCACACACACACACACACGTGCTTAGTAAATTCGGGTGCGCGTGCACCGTGTTTTGCATTAATAAAACAGGAGTCGCGCGCTCGGCTCGATAATATCTCACCATGTAACTGATCCCGAAGGATGTTTTCCACCCGCTTCACCGTGAGCTCGAGCACTTTTGCATTCTCCATCTTTGCATAATCACACACACACACACACACACACACACACACACACACACACACACACACACACACACACACACACACACACACACACACACACACACACACACACACACACACAGAGAGAGAGAGAGACGTTAATATATTTTTTTTCAACTCTCTATTCTATGCAGTCTGTTTACACAACTGCGATGTAGTTACCTCACAGGTCGTTAGGCCTCCGTGTGCCTCCTCCATCTTTACCAGCTCTTTTGACGTAGGCAGGACACAGATGACTCCTGTCTCTGTAGTTTGCTTCATGACGGGTCTTTTCAAATCTCGTCACCAGTTCTGTTATGTTTTGTACTTACACAACAGTAAGACAGACATTAAGGTCAGAGATCGTCTTGAGCACGTCTTTTACTGCCAATTACAATTATCACATTCTCTAACACTAGGGGGTGCAAATGCAAAACACCTTTTGATTATCGGCTCAAACGCAACATTAAGTGGTAATTCTGGGATATAAAGTCGCAATTATCTCATTATTTGTTAAATCAAGCTTCCATAGTTTATACTTGTAGTTTTCCACTGATAAATCTTATAAAGATAGATACATGGAGATAAAAGAAATGGGAATAAATGCAGTTATATGGAAGGCACAATATGTGACTCATATAAAGTTGCCCTGGCCTTAATGTCTGTTTTATTATCTTTCATGACCTTTTAATGACATTATTTTACATCATGCAAATATCAAATATTGTGCTGCTTAGAAAAACACAAACATCATGATTTGTTATGAAAATAAAAATAGGTATTTTACACTTTTATTATCACACATTATGTTAAATTATAAGGTTATGTGAAGTCACTAAAAATACATTGTATGGACGTTTTAAGGATTCAGAGCCAAACACTGTCACATGCTCATAAAAAAATACTCAAAACCAAGAAGTAAAAACTGTGTTCTCGATCACACAAATATCACTCACTCACTCTCACTCACTCATTTTCTACCGCTTATCCGAACTACTCGGGTCACGGGGAGCCTGGTGTCTTCTCATCTCAGGCGTCATCGGGCATCAAGGCAGGATACACCCTGGACGGAGTGCCAACCCATCGCAGGGCACACACACACACACACACACACACACACACACACACACACACACACACACACACACACACACACACACACACACACACACACAGACACACACACACAGACACACACACTATTATTTCTAAATAATAGAAATTACAGTCGTATGCAAAAATTTAGGAACCCCTGACAATTTCCATGATTTTCATTTATAAATATTTGGGTGTTTGGATCATCAATTTCATGTTGATCTATCAAGTAACTGAAGGATACAGTATATGAAGTAAATGAAGAAAATATGCAATATGCATCAAAACAAAGTTAGACAGGTGCATAAATTTGGGCACCCTTTCCATTTTGTTGATTTGAAAAACTGTAACTACTTAGCACTGATTAATATCAGAGTTGTCTGAGTCTGGCTCATTTATCTTTGCATTTCTTTTTGCAAATGACCTTCTCTTTTTCTCAGTCACATTGTCTGCACTCCTTGTCTCTAAACCAGAATTCTGATACGCACGTGATACACAAATCAAAAACAAAATCACATGGCACAAGACAAACCTGCCAGAATGTCCCCCTAGTGTCCAGGAAGACACAACAGCATTTGACACAGTCAACCTCAAGTCTCTCTCGATCCACCCTCAGGAGTCCTGGTGGATCAGCATACTGTAGGAATGGATTTATTCCTGGAAAGTTGCAGAGGAAAGCAACATCTTCACGCAGACTATCCACTGGCATCCAACAGGGCTCAGAACTTGGACCTCTCCTTTTCTCCCTCTATACTCACTCTCTTGGTAAAGTTACATTCTTACCACAGCTATGATGACACTCAGCTTATTTTCTCCTTCTCTTCCTCAGATAGCATGGCTTCTGCTCAGATATCAGCAAATCTGTTGGACATATTGTAGATGACGGCTCATCAGCTGAAACTCAATCCCAGCAAAACTGAACTGTTGGTCATCTCAAATAAGAGGAATGTTACTCAGACATTTTATTCTTAAACCATTCCATGATTTAAGTCATGACAGATAACCCTGAGTTCGGCAGATATCAAAGCTTAGATCTTAGAAGATCTTAGAGCTTTACTACATTACAGTCTGTTTCTGAAAAGCTGTTGCAGAACCATGAAAACTATTTCCAAAAAGAAGACTATTCTAATCTTTTTATAACTAATCTTTTTTCTAGATTTGAACATACATTGGAATTGAGCACTCTGTTGATAAACAGACCTTATGGTGGAAAGATTGTGTTTTTAAAGAAGAATGTTAGCTCTATATGTACAGGGCTTATTAGTAACGATTGCAGTAATCACCTTTCATGTAAAGTGTGTAATCCTGAACACTCTACTATACTTTTATTATTATACATTTAACCAAGAGACACTGGGATAGATTTGAAGCAAGTGAGAAGAAATCATTCATCATTCATATAATTCATTTTACTTTGAATATTCTGTGTTTATGTAAAACCTTCTTTCTAAAGGTTATGCAGGGGGAGAGCTGGTTGAGGATTTGGGAATGGGAAATGGGAAAAACAGAACAGAATAATAGATTGTAATGTTTCCAGGAAGCTATGGTTCACCTTAGCTTTAAATATATTCTTGTGTTCCCTTGGTTGGTATGTATTGCAATCAAATTACACGATTACAATAATGATAAATAGTCTCATTTAAACCTAAAACTGTTATTTGTCCCAAAACAAGTGACTATTTAGATCTTTCTTATTTTAAATGTCATTATAATTTATGAAATGATTGTGTTTATGATGTTCTGTTATTTACCCTGAATTAAACAATAATGTTCAGCTGGAAATCTCAAATTTGTAGTTGACCAGTGACACAAGGTCTGTATAATATAATGTGTATATAACATATAGAGAATAACAGATAATAGAGATATTATCACTCTGATGCAGTCTTTTCTGTTTGTTTTTCCCACTGATGCAAATCCAAGGTATGATTTTATATTCTTGTGGAATACTTTGCATATGATTTCCTGCTCAACACTTTCCTCATTATTTTTCTTTGCTTTTCCTTTCCAAATAAAATACTGTATAGGGTTATAGTTTATCACATAGATTTATGTATAATTTCTGGTGAAACAAATTGAATTAAATTATTTGGGGTAAATGCTGTTTAAAAGACTTCTTTATAGAGTATGTACAGAGTTTGGGATTGTTTTTTCCTTTTTCCTCATGTAGACGTAAAAAGACTGCAGCACTTTACCTGGGTCTGTTTAACTCATCTCATATCTCTGATTTACACACTGCTCTTTTCATTTCACACAAACACACAGCAAGCTGCTCTCTGACAAAAAGAATTTCTTCTGGGTGAAGAGCATTTTATTTTTATTATTATTATTATTATTATTATTATTATTATTATTATTATTATTATTATTATTATTATTATTATAGTATTATTTTTTTAGCTGATGCTGAGCTTTAAACTCACAGAGCATCACCATGGAAACCGTGTCAGTCGTGCTCTTTCTGCTATCAGGTAAAAATTATAATAAATACATTTAACAGCTTTAACCTTCATGTGATGAATTTAAACTGTTATTATTTATAAAAATTACTTTTTGGATCCTCCAGATGTTACTGCTGTTAAAGATTATAACATGAATAACACGCTCCATAATAATCACTTTTATTTGAACTTTTTCTACTTAAATTAACATGATGGAATAAACAAATATAGTTTTTGTTATCTTTCTCAAATCCTAAAGGTTATGTTTATTCACAATTCTACAAGAACACAGAAGTGTTTTATATAATGTAATTGCTGTTTAGAGAAAAATGTGTCATTAAATTGTGGGAAGAATCAGAGACATTTGGCACAAACAACATGTATAAATCATATAGCAGCATTAAAGCATTAAAGGTCAGGATTATCTCATTTAATAACATCAGTACACACTTTAGTATACTGTAGAGTCTATATTGAAGAATGACTGAGATAAATTGTGTTTAAAACTGTCTCAAATTTAGGCTAATTTCATACAGAACACACACACATAGCTCTGTGGCTTTGGACAGACTGGAATAGGTGTAAGTTTCACTGAATGACAAATATCGTACACTCCATAACACTCTGGCACACACACACACACATCATGTGTTTGAGTTTTCATGTTCTCCCCGTGCCTTGGGGGTTTCCTCCGGGTACTTCGGTTTCCTCCCCGGTCCAAAGACATGCATGGTAGGTTGATTGGCATCTCTGGAAAATTGTCCGTAGTGTGTGAGTGAATGAGAGTGTGTGTGCCCTGCGATGGGTTGGGTTGGCACTCCTTCCAGGGTGTATCCTGCCTCAATGCCCAAAGACGCACAGGCTCCCCGTGACCCGAGAAGTTTGGATAAGCTGTACAAAATGAGTGAGTGAGTGAGTGAGAACTTAAAAACATCAAGTCTCAAATGATTTATATATTCAGGATATTTCTTTGTTGTTATTTTATTTCACCATGATTGTGTAATTGAGCATGATGCAATTCCAGAATTTGCTCTTCTGGATCTGCAAACAGTCTCTCAGTCTGAACGGAAAACAGAACAGAGCAATTCATCCACATCACATTTCAGCCCTTTTATCTCTGTCCTGCTACATTAACAGGAGAAATTTCTTCCCCAGCTTTTACTCCTCCAGTCCAGAACCAACTCACTTCACTCCATTACATTCCGGGTCGCATGAATCAGACTGACGCTCGGGAAGCTTGCAGAGAAAAAAAGGAAAATCCAGGTATAGAAAACTCATGACTAGAGGCCTTTGTCATTAAAACTGTCACTTAGAGTATAAATACCAGAATCAGACCAGGCTTTGAATACAAATGACTTGTTAGCGGTCAGTATATTAACATTGTGCCATATAGGTGTCGATTTTGTATATAAGAAGGGACCACCCTTGATTTTTTCAATCTGTTTAAAAGTTTCTAAGGAAAATTCAATTATAGGTCCAAGCTTCTTCCTGAAATCTTTTGTTATGGCAGAGAATGGTAGATCTTGTAAGCGAACCGGATGGACAATGTATGCTTCTATGCTGCGCCATGTAACTAAAGAGTCAGGGTTAACCCATAATTTAAGTGATCTCATCTGGAAAGCCATCTTATATAATTTAAAATCCGGAAATGATAAACCTCCATCGGGTTTCTTACGTTGCATTGTTTTAAGTCTAATTCTGGGTTTTTTTCTTATTCCATATAAATCTACTAATGGCACTAATTAAGTTCTTTGAGAAAACATTTGGGTGGTGCAATTGGTATGGTTGAGAATAGAAAATTAACCCTTGGCAGTACATTCATTTTGATAGTGGATATTCTTCCGTGAAAAGCTAAACATAAGGGGGACCATCTAATTAGATCTTCTTTAATCTTGCTCAGGAGAGTTTGATAGTTATTCTTTGAAATTTGGGAGATTGGGGATGAGATGTTGATGCCCAGAAAAGTAAATTGTTGGACTATAGGAATCTGAGATGGTAAATTGGGTAGACAGATAGACAGATTGGGTAAACAGATATTCCTGTCTTGCTGAATCATTGAGTGGCATTAAAGTGGATATACTCCAATTAATTTTATAACCAGATAATGCACCGAATGTGTCAAAAAGGTTTAAACATTCAGGGACTGATGAAGCTGTATCAGATACATAGAGCAAAATGTCATCTGCGTAGAGAGAAATCTTGTGTGATGTATCTACACAAATAATGGGATGAATAGTTGAGGACTGACGCACTGCTTGTGCTAGCGGCTCTACTGAAAGTGTAAAAAGAAGAGGCGATAGTGGACAGCCTTGACGGGTGCCACGACCCAAAGTAAAAGGGCGGGATATCATAGAGTTGGTTATTACACTGGCTGAGCATGTATTGTAAAGGGTTTTGACCATATTAATGAATTCTTGACCTACTTCTAGGTGTTCGAGGACCGCCCATAAGAACCCCCATTCAATTCTAATCGAAGGCCTTCTCCGCATCTAGTGAGATGACTGCGGAGGAGGCCTGATAGGAGTCCGATCCGTGGATGATGTGAAATAGTCCTCTGATATCATCAGAAGCAAACCGGTCTTTAAGAAGTCCGGATTGATCATAATTAATAACCTTACCGACACATTTGTTGAGCCTAATAGCTAGGGTTTTAGCGAGAAGTTTTGCATCAGTGGCAATTAGGCTAATGGGCCGGTAACTGGCACATTCTAGGGGGTCTTTTCCTTTCTTAAGTAGCAGAGTTATAAGAGCTGTGTTTTGGTCTCTATGCAGAGCATTATTTTTAATCGCATAATTTAGGGAGTTAAGAATAAGTGGCGATACTATGTCCCTTAGATCTTAGAAGATCTTAGAGCTTTACTACATTACACTCTGTTTCTGAAAAGTTGTTGCAGATCCATGGAAAATATTCAGGATTCCATAAAATGGATCTGATTTTTAATATATAATGTTGTTAGAATGCAAAACATGAATATATAAAGTAAGAAGACAAAAGGAAAAAGAAATTAGTAATCAGAATCAATATAAAGGAAACTGTTTCATGCAGCAGTGAGATTGTTTTTTTTCCCCTAGATTTGAACATACATTGGAATTGAGCTTTTTGTTGATAAACAGAACTTATGGTGGATAGATTGTGTTTTTAAAGAAGAATGTTAGCTCTATTTGTACAGGGCTTATTAGTAACGATTGCAGTAATCACCTTTCATGTAAAGTGTGTAATCCTGAACAGTCTACTATACTTTTATTATTATACATTTAACAAGAGACACTGGGATAGATCTGAAGCAAGTGAGAAGAAAGTAAGACACTACAGTGGGCAGTGCTCTAATTCATCATTCATATAATTCATTTTACTTTGAATATTCTGTGTTTATGTAAAACCTTCTTTCTAAAGGTTATGCAGGGGGAGAGCTGGTTGAAGATTTGGGAATGGGAAATGGGAAAAACAGAACAGAATAATAGATTGTAATGCTTACAGGAAGCTATGGTTCACCTTAGCTTTAAATATATTCTTGTAAGCTCCCTTGGTTGGTATGTATTGCATGTTATTATTATTTATGAAATGATTGAGTTTATGATGTTCTGTTATTTACCATGAATTAAACAATATTATTATTATTATTATTATTATTATTATTATTATTATTATTAATAAATAATATTCAGCTGGAAATCTCAAATTTGTAGTTGACCAGTGACACAAAGTCTGTTTAATATAATGTGTATATAACATATAGAGAATAACAGAGTTATAAAAAGGAACAACTGGAGATTTTGTCTCGCTGATGCAGTCTTTTCTCTTTGTTTTTCCCACTGATGCAAATCCAAAGTATGATTTTTTTATTCCGGTGAATCATTTGCATATGATTTCCTACTCAACACTTTCCTCATTTTTGTTTATTTTAGGAATGTCTGATGCCTTAATGTACACTAATAATAATAATAATAATAATAATAATAATAATAATAATAATAATAATAATAATAATAATAATAATCAAATATAATTTCTAAATAAAAGATATTATATTTCTATTTTTTTTCTTTTCTTTTCTATTCCAAAAGCCCAAATAAAATAAAGGATTATAGGTTAACACATTTATGTATAATTTCTGGTGAAACAAATTGAATTAAATTATTTTGGGTAAATGCTTTTGTATGGAGTATGTACAGGGTTTGGGACTGTTTGTTTTTTCCTTTGACCAATTTACATGCCAGCATCACGTGATCATGTAGACGTAAAAAGACTGCAGCACTTTACCTGGGTCTGTTTAACTCATCTCATATCTCTGATTTACACACTGCTCATTTCATTTCACACAAACACACAGCAAGCTGCTCTCTGACAAAAAGAACTTCTTCTGGGTGAAGAGCATTTTATTATTATTATTATTATTATTATTATTATTATTATTATTATTATTATTATTATTATTATTATTATTATTATTATTATTATTATTATTATTATTATTATTATTATTATTAGTGGTAGTAGTAGTAGTAGTAGTAGTAGTAGTAGTAGTATTTTTTTTTATTTTTTTTTAGCTGATGCTGAGGTGTAAATGCACAGAGCATCACCATGGAAACCGTGTCAGTCGTGCTCCTCCTGCTTTCAGGTAAAAATTATAATAAATACGTTTAACAGCTTTAACCTTCATGTGATGAGTTTAAACTGTTTTTATTTATAAACATGACTTTTTGGATCCTCCAGATGTTACTGCTGTTAAAGATTATAACATGAATAACACGCTCCATAATAATCACTTTTATTTTAACTTTTTATGCTAAATTTAACATTTTGGAATAAACAAATATAGTTTTAGTTATCTTTCTCAAATCCTAAAGGTTATGTTTATTCACAATTCTACAAGAGCACAGAAGTCTTATTTACACAATGTTTTATATAATGTAATTGCAGTTTAGAGAAAAATGTGTCATTAAATTGTGGTAAGAATCAGAGAAATTTGGTACAAACAACATGTATAAATCATATAACAGCATTAAAGCATTAAATTGAAGAATGACTGAAATAAATTGTGTTTAAAACTGTGTCAAATTTAGTCTAATTTCATACAGAACACACACATAGCTCTGTGGCTTTGGACAGACTGGAATAGGAGTAAGTTTCACTGAAGGACAAATATCGTACACTCCATAACACTGACAGGCACACATCGTTTCTGGTATGTAATTGTGCTCAGGGACTAAATGTGGCCACTAGATGGCAAAATTTATTTTCTGTAAGAAGCAAGTCATGCATGTGAGTCTTTGTACACAAAATGAGATGAAAAATTAAATGTCAGTTATGAAATTTTGTTAAAATCTAGATTTTTGTTATTAAATTCGCTGAATGAGAATATTAAGTGAGTGTCTTCTCTATTTTACATACAGAGCTCATAAATCTGACAGTAAAATGATTAAAATAGATTATTTAACTTAAAACATTGTCTCAATAGGTTTGAATGATTTCTATATTCCTGATTGATATATTCATGATATTTCGTTGTTGTTTTGTTTATTTCATCATGATTGTGTAATTGAGCAAGACGCAATTCCAGAATTTGCTCTTCTGGATCTGCAAACAGTCTCTTAGTCTGAACGTAAAACAGAACAGAGTCATTCATCCACATCACATTTCAGCCCTTTTATCTCGGTCATGCTACATTAACAGGAGAAATTTCTTCCACAGCTTCTACTCCTCCAGTCCAGAACCAACTCACTTCACTTCCGGGTCACATGAATCAGACTGAGGCTCGGAAAGCTTGCAGAAAAAAATACACCAACCTCGTCACTGTGTACTCTGATGAAGACAACACTAAACTGGCTGAACTGATGATGAAGGCTGGTATTTACATTGCCTGGATCGGACTCTATCGCAGTAATTTTAGTGAGAAATGGTCTAATGGTGATAATGTAACATACAGAAATCTGACAGGGGATTGTGGGACATCGAGCAACTGTGCTGCTATGAAGGCTGATGGTTCATGGGAAAGTGCTCCATGCACATTAGCAAGATATTTCATGTGCTATGAACAAGGTAACTTCTGACATGTTATTGTTTCAGTATTGTATATTGTACATTCTCTAGTTTTAAATTTATGTTTAAGATAATATTGTCTAATGTATAAAATTGTCTAATTGTATAATGTTGTCTTCGTAAGCATACAAATAAGAGGTCAGATTTTAAAAGATTTGTTTTTGTTTGTTTGTTTGTTTTTACCTGACAAAAGCTTCCTCACAGACTCCTAATTATCATCTTATCCTTGAGACTAAGACCTGGTATGAAGCTCAGCATTACTGTAGACAGAGATACACTGACCTGGTCAGCATCAGAGATCAGCAGCACAATGAAGAGGTGAGGATTAAAGGGTTAAACAGCAGCACACCCTTCTGGATCGGCCTGCTGTGTGATGACTGGCAGTGGATTGATGGAGGAATCTCTGCCTATAGAAACTGGGCTTGGCAGCGCGGTAAACATAATCCATCACCATACAACTGTGTAGTACAAGATATATCGGCATGGATATGGGGATGGAGATGGGGATGGAGATGGGGATGGTACTCAGTCCCGTGCGATTATCCTTACTCTGCTTTGTGCTACAACAGTAAGTGTCGACTTCCTGAACAGTCAAATCATCTCAGCAATCTTCTGTATGATGACTAGAACACAGCTGGTGTGAGTCTCTGTCTTTGATATCACTCTTCCACAGCTTTTACTCCTCCAGTCCAGAACCAGCTCACTTCACTTCTGGGTACCATGAATCAGACTGAGGCTCGGAAAGCTTGCAGAGAAAAATACACCGACCTCGCTACTGTGTACTCTGATGAAGACAACACTAAACTGGCTAACCTGATGAGAAAGGCTGGTATTTACATTGCCTGGATCGGAATCTATCGCAGTAATTTCAGTGAGAAATGGTCTAATGGTGATCTTGTAACATTCAGAAAAATGACAGGGGATTGTGGGACATCAAACTTCTGTGCTGCTATGAAGCCTGATGGTTCATGGGAAAGTCTTAACTGCACAGACACAAGATATTTCATGTGCTATGAACAAGGTAACTTCTGACATAATATGCATATGTTATTGTATCTGTATATTGTATATTGTACATTCTCTAGTTTTAAATTTATGTTTAATATAATGTGTTGTCTTTGTAAGCCTACAAATAAGAGGTCAGATTTTTAAAGATTTGTTTGTTTGTTTGTTTGTTTGTTTGTTTTTACCTCACAGATGCTTCCTCACAGACTCGTAATTATCATCTTATCCTTGAGAATAAGACCTGGTATGAAGCTCAGCATTACTGTAGACAGAGATACACTGACCTGGTCAGTATCAGAGATCAGCAGCACAATGAAGAGGTGAAGATTAAAGGGTTAAACAGCAGCACACCTTTCTGGATCGGCCTGCTGTGTGATGACTGGCAGTGGAGTGATGGAGGAATCTCTGCCTATAGAAACTGGGGTTGGCAGAGTGGTGAACCTCATCCATCACCATACAACTGTGTAGTACATAATATATGGGGAGGGAGATGGTACTCAGTCCTGTGTGATTATCTTTACTCTGCTTTGTGCTACAACAGTAAGTGTCGACTTCCTGAAGAGTAAAATCATCTCAGCAATCTTCTGTATGATGACTAGAACACAGCTGGTGTGTCTCTGTCTCTGATATCACTCTAAACAATCCTCCTCCTTTTGGTGTTTTGTGTCTCTATCAGATTACATCCATGTGAGTGAAGAGGCTCTGAGCTGGGAGAAAGCGCTGGATTACTGTGATAAAGAGAACAGAGCTGGAATTCTGATCATCGATTCTCAAGCTGAACAGGAACAGTTAGAGTCTGAGCTCATGAGGAGACGTGTCCCTCCAGGGTCTCTGTGGGTGGGGCTTGGAGCAAACCGTCTCTCTGAGCTGAAGGTGTCCTCTGGTCCGCTGACCTGCCAGGACATACAGAGACAGAGTGAAGCTGACACACACACTGCAGGAGCAGCACCAGATTATGTGATGGACTCCACTGAACTTCGAGGCGTGTGTAAACTGAAGTAAAACATTTTCCTCAATGCTGCAAGAACAGAGCACTGCACAGTTTAGAGTTTTCCAGCACAAACTCACCTGAACACAAACTCACCTGAACTCATTATGCATTTGTTCTCTAGGTGTTGAGCTGAATCACAGAGCAGGAAAAAGTGAGCAGGAAGTGTTCACACACTCAGAGCTTCACACATCAATTGGACTTCACAAGAATATTTAGAATATATATTTCATGCTGTTAATGCTTCTCTAAATTCTTGTTTAAGATAAAATTGATTATACTTTCTTTTCTTTTATCATATCAATAATAAGAAACTGGAATTTTACTCTTTTTTACGATAACTTTTGTGTTGTATTTTCTTCATTTACAGCAGTTGAGTTTAGTAACTACTGATAATCTATATTAATAAACTGTTCCATGGTATTTTTACAGTAATAAACTTTTTTGTTCTAAACACGGCTGTGGTTTGAATTATTGAAATGTGTCTCTTAAAGGGTTATTATTTTATTTGGTGTGTTAGTTGTGAGTGAATATGAAATAGTAGGTGC
This sequence comes from Tachysurus fulvidraco, assembly GCF_022655615.1. Taxonomy (NCBI): domain Eukaryota; kingdom Metazoa; phylum Chordata; class Actinopteri; order Siluriformes; family Bagridae; genus Tachysurus; species Tachysurus fulvidraco. The sequence goes on from NC_062539.1 coordinate 12,580,607, forward strand.
AGTGTATTACATATTCAGACTGTTAGATTGTATTTATTTCTTTATTATTAACATTTGCAAAAGTCTATTATAACTAGGATAGGAACTAAACAAAAATAATGCAAATAAAACAATTACAATATTGCTACAGACCTGCTTAAAATATCACCTTAATTTCATAAATAACGTTTTACATGCAGGACATAAACAGATAATCAGTATTAAAGTATATAATGATATTTACTACCAGCTATAAAACTCATCTATAAATAAATCATTAATCTGTTTATTGGTGCTTTAGGTTGAAAAAGCTACATATTTTTCTGCATTTAAAATATACTGAGATTTAAATTATACCAAAAAGAGAAAGCTAAAAAAATTAAATAAATAAATTTAAGTCAGTAGTGATTTTGTTCTGTGAAACTTTATACACTTTATAAACCTGAAGGTCACAACAGAAGTGCGGATAACAGAGTGATGTCCTGCAGCGACTCTACCACGGTCTCCACATGGATGTACAATGGGGGGCGGCGGCTTTACTCCGGTGCTCCTCCTCCTGCTCCTCCACGTGCTCTGCCGCAGTCCCCGGAGCTGACTCGCTGAAGCTCTCCTCCAGGTCGGAGCTTGGATCCTCTTCAGCGCCGCTGGTGGTAGAGTTCGGGGACAGAGCCGGCGCGCGCGCTCCCGGTGAACTGACTTGCGGTCTCGCACGCGTAGGAGACACAAGCTCGGATTCTAGATCAAGAATTGAGTCCTGCAGGTCCTCATTTAACGGCATGCACTCCAGCAGGTGGTTGAGTAGTTCCGCCGCTACGATGGCGTCGATACCGGAGCATGTGGACACGAAAGTGTGGACCTCGTGCATGCACTGGATGTAGCCCGCTGCGAACCGCTCACTGGCCTCGCGACTCATGCTGTCCGTCTCTGTCACACACACACACACACACACACACACACACACACACACACACACACACACACACACACACATACGCGCGCGCACACACACACACACACACACACACAGAGAGAGAGAGAGAGAGAGTAAATTCGGGTGCGCGCGCACGGTGATTTGCATTAATAAAACTTAGGAGTCGCGCGCTGGGATCGATAATATCTCACCATGTGACTGATCCCGAAGGATGTTTTCCACCCGCTTCACCGTGAGCTCGAGCACTTCTGCATTCTCCATCTTTGCATGCAACTACACACACACACACACACACACACACACACACACACACACACACACACACACACACACACACACACACAAACACAGAGAGAGAGAGAGAGAGAGAGAGAGAGAGAGAGAGAGAGAGAGAGAGAGAGAATATATAAGTTGTTGTCACTCTCTATTCTAACCAGTGTGCACGCGCAGGTGTGTCTCACCTCGGTGTCGGACAGCAGCCCTCGGAGCTCCTGTAGACTTTCGTTAATGCGCGCGCGCCGCTTTTTCTCCACCAGCGGCTTTCTTGTCTGTTTACACATGAATAAAAATGGATAGATATTCTCATCTGAACATTCTGCAGTTTCATCAAGCAAAAGGTTAAAAAAAAATATTATTTATTGGCAAAAAATATTTTTTTACCTTTATTCCGGTTTTTTAATTAACATTTGACTTTTGGGGACATTTTATTAAGATCATTATGCTCAAACATCTGAATTCAAATAAAAGTTAAAATACGCAACGTTTTGCAAGAATTATATGGTATAATATAGGGTGTAATACAGGGTATAAAATAGGGAATTATACAGGGTGTAATATAGGGTATAATGTAGGGTGTAATATAGGGTATAAAATAGGGAATTATACAGGGTGTAATATAGGTTATAATATAGGGTGTAATATAAGGTATAATATAACATGATACAGATCTTGTATTTGTCTGTTAAACTTTCTCGAACCGGTCGTACTAAATGATACCTTTTAGTCTTTTGGCACAGTGCCAGTACGCAGACTTACCTTCCGGTCTCCTTTGCAATCTTCATCTTCCGAAACCGTCCACAATCCTATTTTTCCTGCACGAGACGTGAACGGCATGATGGAACAGGGTCCTGGTTGGTACCGGAACGCTGTAGGTGTTTGTGTGTTTGTGTGTTTCAGTCGTGTATTAGACACTGAGCTGAGCTGAGGTGCGTTATGACGGGATGTGGAGTGTATAGTGTGTGTTATGGGATTCTCTCCTACGCAGCGCGAGCGTGACGCCGAGTTTCACTGACCAATCAGAACGTGAGCTTTTGTGCAAGCCATAATTTATTCTTATTCGTGTTTTTATTTTTTATTTTTGTTTCATGTTTTGCCTGTTTTGTTTTACCTTTTGGTTCATTAACTTATCGTCATTTTTAGTTTTTTTTTAATGTTTATTCGTTTGTCTATTTATTTATTTTACTCTTTTTTAATTCATGTGTTAATTCATTCATTTTTGGGCTCTTTTTCTTTTATTGACAAACTGTAAACTCTTTCATTCCTCAAGCCTGTATCTTCTGTCTTTTACTCGCATTTAGTTACTTAAATTACAAGTCACTATATTCACATTTCCAGGTGAAAAATAACATTTTCTTGAGTCGTGGATTGTTTATGTTTTTTTCCTCTGAGAGTCTGCACAAGTTTGTAATAGTTACTCAGACTATTACATTGCTCAATGGCACATTTATTTACTTATATGTTTATTTATATGTCACGTGTTAAATGACGTCATTTCCTTTCTCTCACTTGCGCGTGCGGCTTTTTTTGTGTTCATTGTTCTCAGAACCTCATACAGACAGGTGGCAGCTGGAGACCAATTAGAAGTGCAGAGCAGCGCGAGCGACAGGTGGTGTGTGTGTGTGTGTGTGTGTGTGTGTGTGTGTGTGTGTGTGTGTGTGTGTGTGTGTGTGTGTGTGTGAGAGAGAGAGAGAGAGAGAGAGAGAGAGATCCCCCCGCAGTTATATTGTCCCGATCTTATATAAAAGTGCTTTTCTTGTGCAGAAGAAGCAAGGTTTATTTTAGGAATCATAAAGCAGTCATGGATTACAGCATTAGTGACAAATCAGATCTATATTTTACTATTATAACAATTTGAGAATGATAGCTTGGTGTTGTACTGCATTGGTATTCTCACTGATCTCCCAGGACATGTGGACAGATGTGGAGCAGTGATTACTACAATGATTACTACATCTGTACCTTGTGCTGCTTTAAAGTGACAATTCAAGAAGCTTTTACTGTCATTTCAATCATAAATACTGTGCACACTGAATTTAAACAACATTCAATCATTCAGTTTCTGTTCCTTCAGTTCCCATTAATTCCCATTTACTGTGGACAAATAACTGTGATCTGATATTATCCTGTAGTATACAGTTTATATGTATATATGTAATGGGGGTGTGTGCATGTGGGGGTCCATGATGGTGTACTGAGTGTGCATATGTCATTAGTGTCATTGTTATGGAGATTTCTCTAATAAAAGTCCATCTGTGATTATTATTTGTAGAGCAGCTCAGAATTAAAGCCTGCAGGAGAGAGAGAGAGAGAGAGAGAGAGAGAGAGAGAGAGAGAGAGAGAGAGAGAGAGAGAGGAATGAAAGAAAAAAGAAAGGCAGAAAGAAATCTGAAAAGAAGATGATGGAAGAAACCCTAGGTTAAGGTGAGATGTGGAAGGCAAGAGAGAGATGGCAGGAGAGAGAGAGGAATAAAGCGGCTGAGAGAATGAAGTTTGGAGCTTTGAAGTGCGTCTGCTCGAGTCCTTCAGCCTTCTGTCCTTTTCAGAGAGTGAGCAGCTGGCAGGCGTCGGCTTTTGTGTACTAGCTCACACAGACACACACACACGCGTGCACACACACAATGCTGATCATTTTATTTCCCACACACTGGGACAGCATGGTTGGGGGTCAGACATGATTTTTGGCTTTCACATGACATTACTTTTCATATACATTAAATATTTCATGTTTATTTACTGTACAGTGTACAGACAGTCTTTCAATGGAATTGTTTCTGAGTAGCACCTGGCTCTTAAAAACTAGCTCATTAGCGATAAAGCTTATAAGCAGTTCTGAGTTGGACATCAGACACCTCTTTATTATTTCATTCACATCTCTAAATCATCTGAGAAATGTTCACACCTGAAGCAGAACAAAGGAAAGCAGGCTTTGTTTCAATGTTTCAATACTCTGTTAAATAAACTAATATTTGCTGAGAAGCTTGTGTCTGATTAATTTCAGAAGTCTGCATGACTGCATTCACTCCTTGTGCACAAGCAACATTAGTTTAGTGTTATCCAGTGGAGTTTATTGAGCGGTCTGCAACAAGCCACTCAGTGTGTTTATGTGTTTGCTGATATAATGGCATCAATTTTCAAATTAATGCAGAGAAAAGAATATTTTATTTTTTATTTATTAATAACAGGTTAATACGGTTATTACATACAGCATAGAGGTCACAGGCTCTACAGTATTAGTCAGCTAGCAAACAGAGAGCTAGCTCTGGATTTTATTTAATCCAACAAATGACAGTGTTAATCAAATAAATAAACACAGGAGCATTAACTGCCTTCTACAATGCAGGCTACAGGAAGTTTACTTCAGACAGGAAGTAACAAGCTTCAGGAAAGAGGCGCTAATCTGGACCGCACACTCACCAACAGGTATATCTATAAGATACATAGCAGAGTAGTAAAATACACACACACACACACACACACACACACACACACACACACACACACACACACACACACACACACACACACACACACACACACACAGTGTTCTACCAAGGCCTCCACATTTCCTGATCTGTCAGGCTCTTGGTGGGAGGCAGCCTAGTCAATAGGGTGGGATCTTTAGTTAGAGTGGGCAGAGTCACACTGGTGGGTGATGACGAGTCGTCCACCTCACAGATTCCCGGTGTTACTGGCTCACAGTGAGTGATTGGGGGTTTGGACGGAGTGGATTTGGGCAGTGAGTGGAGCAGGTGGTTAAGGAGACGAGTACCGAGTGTTTTGTCCATCCAATCGCAGGACAGCAGCAGGTTGTGGACTTCATGCATGCACTGGATGTAGCCGGTGCTGTACCGCTGATGTGCCTCCTGGTCCATGAATGGTTCTGACGAGGAGACAATCGGGTCAAAATCAGGTCCACATTATGAAAAGCACATTTCAAAACATCTTAGCTCTGAAAATCTGAGTTAGGCTTAATCATATGAGAGAAAATAGCTGACCCAATCACCTCCTGACATGCAAATGCAGACCATGTAAAGGTTGTTATATCATCAAATATAAGAGCCAATTAGGTTTTGATATGCAGATTTAGTCCATGCAAGTGGTAGGTGTTGCGTTTTTCATTTTGAGAAACTATGGATGTGTAAATGATGTGTAGATGTGATGTTTTTTTTGTGGACTTCAGGGGCAGAAATGTGAACCAGCTCTCAGTGTAGGATTACAGTGTATCTGTCTGGCTCTCACCTGTAACTTTATTACTCTGGATGTTCTGTAGATGTTTTACTGTCATCTCTAGAATATCAGCCTTCTCCAACTTCGACTGCTGCTTAAAGAAGTTAAAATGAGTTAAAATCAGGGAGGAGCTGAAATTTCAATTCAATTCAATTAGAAATGAAATATTCATTTTATACATTACACCCAGTAAATAGCAGTGAATATGTGCTACAGCTAGAAAGGAGTCGCACAATCTAGACATCAGGTACATTTAGTCCACAAATATGGTACATTTTAAAGCTTTTAATTCTGTGATCATTTTTCAGTCCAGTGACTATATCCTGCACTGGAAGCTGCTGGAATCTTGTGTGTACACGCAGAAGTGTAGCTAGCCAATCAGATTGCCAGATTCTGAAGCTTGTGGCCAGAAATGTGTACACTGTTTAAACCTGTGAGCTCGGTTATGAAATAAATCTGTGGTATTGAATTTTGCCAGATTTTTGTTTGTTCATTGTAATCAATGACTGTTTCCATGGAAACAAACTCATTACTCTGGTTAGTTTAAGGTGAAACCTTAGGAAGGAAACACTTATGTTAATGTTATCATTAGCTTGAAAATATCCATCTTTACTCATTAATCATTAATCATCAAAGTCACATAGTCAAGATTTTCTAATACCGTTCACTCACTCACTCACTCACTCACTCACTCACTCACTCACTCACTCACTCACTCACTCACTCACTCACTCACTCACTCACTCACTCACTCACTCACTCACTCACTCACTCACTCACTCACTCACTCACTCACTCACTCACTCATTTTCTACCGCTTGTCCGAACTACTCGGGTCACGGGGAGCCTGTGTCTCAGGCGTCATCGGGCTAATACTGTTCATTCTTTCCAAATTATGATAATTACTTACAAAAGAACTGAATAAATTATAGTTAATGATTTCACACAAACTCTGGAATATAAACTTTCTAAGATGAAATATAATATATAATTAGTTATTTATATTTTCCACAATTGTCTTTGATCTGTGTGTGTGTGTGTGTGTGTGTGTGTGTGTGTGTGTGTGTGTGTGTGTGTGTGTGTGTGTTTAAGAGATTAATTCAGATTTATAGCTGGTAGCCGTTTGGAAATGAAGAAATCAGCAACAGTTTCAGTTAAATGCTGATAAATGAAACTCACGTCGAGCCCAAAGACTCCCACCACCGTCTCTCTTAGCTGTTCCAGGCACTGATTAATCCTCTCTCTCCTCTTCCTCTCGATTAGAGGCTTCCTCAGCTGAAGAGACAGAGAGAGAGAGAGAGAGAGAGAGAGAGAGAGAGAGAGAGAGAGAGAGAGAGAGAGAGAGAGAGAGAGAATGACTGAGTAATTCAGAACATAAACAACAGGAGAGAGAAGATAAAGTGTTTCAATTGTTCGTACCTTCCTCTCGTCCCTGCTGCTGTTCTGTCTGTCTGCACTCTGGGTTGCACTCATCGCAGTCATGACTATCACACTTTATTTCTGGGTGAAACTTATTGACGTGTGTGTGAGGGTGTGTTGATGAGGAGTGTGTGCTGCTCTCAGAGCGACTGCATTTATACAGCTCTGATTAGCATGTGAATGGAGGAAGGAGAGAGCAAACACACACACAGCATAATAATAATAGCATTCTCACTTTCTCCTTCTCTCTCTCTCTCTCTCTCTCTCTCTCCTTCTCTCTCTCTCTTACACACACACAGCAAGACAACAATAATAGCTTTTTCACTTTCTCTCTCTCTTACATACACACACAATCCCTTTATACTTTTCCTCTTTCTTTATGTTTATCCAAGTCTCTCATAACAGATCTTGTTATCTGTCTTCTATATATAGACATAACTATATATAAAGATGTAAAATGTAAACAATCAGGTATATAGCTGTTGTTTTACTGTTTTCCACTGTTGATTGTGTATTGGTTTCTACTGAGTAAATCAGTAATGAGCTTTTTCAAGTTATTAGATTCTAAAATTGTATAAATCACTGTATTCAATAAGTAGTAAAATTCTGAAATGTTCATTGCTTGCTTTTCTGTCCTCTGATTTTCTGAGAAGAAATGGGCATGACTTCTTTAGCTGTCACAGAGTGAAGAGAAAATCAAATAAAGGTAATTTGGTATGAAATTCCATTAGGTGTTTGTGAACATCCTGATGTCTGTGTGGGTGGGGCGACCTTCAACACCTGCTGTCAATCAGAATGACTCCAGCCAATCCGAAGGCCTGTTTGCTCATATATACAGAACAAGGCTGCTTTGAGGTTGGATACACAGCTAGCAGGAGCCATTCGTTGGCTTTTGACCAACGATTGGTAGCTGTGTTGAGACAAGAAAGTGAAAAAGGGAAGAATATCTAGTACAAATTGCTACACAGTTAACAGACGATGTGTTCAGATCATACAGTATATATACATTAGTTATTTTGAAAATAGGTAGGAATTTGTATTGAATTTGTGTTGAATTTGTGTTGAATAATGATATAGTGTGATTCACGCTTACTAGTAAGAACAGTAGCCTGCCGTACATCATGCTGATTTGGAACACAGCCATTCTAATCAGAAGGACTGTTGGAGACCACAGCTTTAGCTGCACTGTGCTCAACTTTCCTCCTTCATTCCTTTATAGTGAAACAGTGAACAGATGCGAGTGAGGCAGATGTCCCGTCAGGATCAAC
>NC_062539.1:12593709-12601209 GCF_022655615.1 Tachysurus fulvidraco
GGACAAAAGGTCCTTTATCAGCAGTGCAAATAAAGTGCTTATGCAGCTGTAGGAGGATAAAATACTTGCATGTTTTTCTGAACCTTCGCGGATATTTGCAGCTATATTTAAACTCTCCCCTTTAACTTTCCTAGTTTCTGCAGTACAGATATCTCAGTGTCTAGGGATCAAGGTCAAATAAACATAAACATTCATAAACTCTTCTCTAAAAAAACATTTTCCAAATGACCTCAGAGATAAGTGGAGCCTATCAGAACCTACTGTTTCCATAGCAACTAAACATCAAGGCTAAGGAGGCCTAATATCTAAAGTCATACATTTCAAGGATTTCAGCATAAAGAATGAAAGACTATGAGTAGGTTTGTGAGAACTTTTTAAGAACCTTTAGTTTGTATTGTGTGCGTGTCTGTGTGTATACCTGGTCTCTATGTCCTGACAGCAGCGGTTGTATGTTTTATCTTCTTCATCATGAGGCCACAGACAAGCATCACTGTAGCTGCCACTGCGAGAATGCTGAATAATGGTTGTGTCCCTGAACACACACATGCACATTTTTCCTAGTTTAACAATTTTCTGAATATATATTTAATCATCAATTTTATTTGACCAGCTCTCTTTGCTATTAGTAAAACACACAAGCTTGGAATTAGTCTTCAACATATCTCGGTGTGTGTGTGTGTGTGTGTGTGTGTGTGTGTGTGTGTGTGTGTGTGTGTGTGTGTGTGTGTGTGTGTGTGTGTACCTCTGGGCGGCCGCTGTAGCTGCTGCCTCCATGGCAAACTGCCGCATTGCACTCTCCTCTAAATATTTCTGTTCCCAGCGCATCCTGTCTGCCTCTAATCCCAGAATCCTCTCCTCTCTCTCTCTCAGCAGGTCCAGCAGGGCCGGGGCACTGGACTCACACACACCTACACCAGAACGCTAGATACACAACACACAGACAAATGCATGTTAATAATCTTTGATCTTGGCTACGGTCAATTTTTATCGTTTTACTGTTGGTTACATGAAATTAAGTAAATAATCTGATAATTAAAACTAAAATCTGATTGTTGCAATCATTTGGCTAATGTATTTGTTGATGCACTTCTTTTATGTGATAATGGCAAAACTCCATATATATTTAAAAAATAATAATAAACAAACAAACAAACAAATAAATAATTGCAAAAACAGATTAAAATCAAAGTGTGCTGCTGCTCTTTCTCTTTCCTGTAGCAAGTACAAAAACTGAGTTGAGATGTGTTCTTTGTGGATTCGATTTCAATCCAAAGAGAGAAAGTAGCTATTTTTCTCTCTGGTTGTGTGTTAAGATGTATAAAAATGATGATGTGTATGTGCAGTTTACATAAAGCACTTAAATATGTAAGTACCACAATCACATAAAGATATGATTATTAGTGCAAATGTCGTAACTGTGTGTGTGTTTGTTAACCTGTTGTGATCTTAGTGTTTCCAGCTCTCTCTCTAGACGTGTCCTCAGGCGTTTCTCCAACTGCTCTCGTTTCTCGCATGCAACCTGTAGCTGTGCCAGAGCTTGCTGTAGACGCTCCACGCGCTCCACATACACACATTTCCTCCCCAACTACTCTCCCAACAAACACACATACTCTTATTCATATGTACATATTTAATGCAATGACTATATTCAATATTAATTTTGTATTTTTCATCTGCTTTGTACTTTGCTGTGTATGACAAGAGCTTTAAACCTGTTACCATGCACTGACTCTAGAGACTCCTAACATAAGCCAAAGTTCGCACAAGCATTTCACAAATCGAGGGGTGATGTTCATTTACTACATATGTGCATCATTCAGAGGCATGCATAGTTTCTTAACAAGCTGGGATATGCAAAGAAAACTTATAATGAAGCTAATACAAAGCTTCGCATGTAACCTTTAAATCATGCAACATTTTCACGATTTTCACACTGATCACTGTATTATTTAATATACTATTTCTATAATGCATCGATATATACTTGTGCTTTACGTTATCGTCAGTGCGACTCACCTCCTCCTCCAGCCTGACCACTTTGCTCTGAGCGTTGTTCAGAGCTTGTTCTAAAATCTCGATGTGACGTCGCTGATCCTCATTAGCGGAACGAAAAGACTCCGCCTCCGTCTCCAGCCTCTCCATCGCCTTTAAACTCTCTCTTCCTTTGAGACAGAAAGAAAAGGGGTTGTATCCTAAACACTAGCATAATCAAAAATTTTATAATAAACACCTTTCTTATAGGTCAGCTTGATAAAACAAACATTTAAGAACCTGCAATTAAAAAGAAACTTGGTATAGCACTCAGTATATTTTTCCACAGGAAGGGGCTCACACACATTTGACCTCCACCTTTATGTAAGTGAAAGTGAAAAGTGAAGTGAAAGTGAAGTGACATACGGCTAAGTACGGTAATCCATACTCAGAATTCGTTCTCTGCATTTAACCCATCCAAATGCACACACACACACACACACACACACCGTGAACACACACCCGGAGCAGTGGGCAGCCATTTATGCTGCGGCGCCCGGGGAGCAGTTGGGGGGTTCGGTGCCTTGCTCAAGGGCACCTCAGTCATGGCCGGCCCGAGACTCGAACCCACAACCTTAGGATTACGAGTCAGACTCTGTAACCATTAGGCCACGACTTGCCCCACTAAGTAAGATAATGTAACTTAAATTATACACCATATACACAAATTATTACACTATACATATATTTCACTACAAATAGCTTGCTGCATTCCTCAGCATTTCTCAGTGCCAGATAGTGTTTACTTTCTCAGCTGTTTTTTTCTTGGACTTATGCTGTTGTGCAAATATTATTTCACTTTGTTTATCTAAATAAATCTCACTGTAGTGTTTGATCAGTGGTGTCAGTCCTGGACACTGTTATCTTTGTTTATTCAGCCACTGTTTTGAGGAAGTAAGATAATTATGTCTACTCCTTTTATAAAGAGATAGAGAATGTGTGTGAGGAAAAGAGAAGGAAGACAGGAAACCATTTCGCTTAGCTGTCTCCTTTAGAAGTAAAGAAATGTATCTTCTTTTATTAATTAAAGTACAGAACAAACTTAGCAGTGTACTCAAATATATTGTAATATAATCAAGGAATAAAACACTTGTGATGCCAGAATACAACAGAATACGACTACTGCTTATAATAATACTACTACTACTTCTACTACTACTACTGTTACTACAACTATTACCATTATTATTACCACCACACATATTATTAGTACTGCGTCTATTATTATTACTACTATTACTACCTAACTACTGTACTGCCCCTACTACTACAACACGGTGAGCTAATAGCTAGGCTGATCCCACCCTGAAATAGATTTTCCCTGTAGACTAATCAGATTATTTTCAGTTGACAATCTGCTCTACACATCCCCTGTGAATGAGCTGTTACTATAGAAATGATAATGTGTGTTAATATAAACCCATGATTTACAGTTGCTGTAATAGAACAATCCCAGAATTCATTAGCACTATGGTGTGGAACTATTGAACAATTATCATGATATGAACATGTAACTGTGTGTAGAACACACAGATGGAGACCGGACACACCAGATGGGTTTGCTGAAATGTTTTATGTGTTTGTTAGTGTGAACTCACTCTCTGAGAGGTAATCATGGCTATCCTCCTGCCCTTCTTCATCTTGGTTTGCCAGTTTGCGGTTCGCTGTTTCCAATCGATCTAGATTTGAAAAGAACAATCTAAGTATAAAAAATATGCAAAGTTTTAAATAGATTAGATAATATCTATTTAAATAATATCTATCTATCTAATATTAGATAATATTAGAGAAGATCTAAATAATAGATTTCTTTACAGAAGCTTTATGATAAACAGAGATACAGAGAAAAACACAGATGTTCTTCAAATGCTATGCCTGTCATTTTTGAGATAATAATCAGCAGGTCACTCACCTCTCAGATCTCGATTGAAGTCGTGCAGACGTCTGATTTCCCCCTCCAGTTTCACTTTCATTGTTTTTTCCAGAGTTTCCCGCTTTGATGAGCTTCTTACCAGATTCTCATAGGCATCTGAGAGACGTTGGACTTCAGCCTCCAACTACACACACAGATCATCACTATCTCTCCTACTGTTCTGCAGTTGTCTTTCAACCCTGAGTCACATTCACACTTAGGGCTGTATTTAAATTTAAACATAAACTGTCTGATAGGTTTATATACACAATATACTTAACTAAAATTATGTTATGGCTGCACATATAATCAAAAACACTATGAAAACTCAATGGCAATATCCATTGCAAATTTTTGTATAGTCTAGATCCGACTGAACAACCTGCCTCAGATGATTCAACTCAAGAAATAAATGTGGCAACTTTGCTGGTGATCTTAAAGAGTGTGACAAACTTTTCCTTCATAGATATTGATGTCTCAAATTTAGTTTGAGTTTCCTTTAATGAAGGGAAATGAAGGAATATGGCCATAAACGCTTATATTAGAAGTGGAAAAAACAAACCCGTACACTACATACCCGTTGTAATTTGCCCATTTTCTCGGTCTGGATAAGTAGCTCCTGTCTGAGTCTCTGGTTTTCTTCACTGAGGAATGTCACCATATGTTGAGCGTGGCTCATAGTTGAAAATGCCTCAGCAGGTACGATCTGTCCCTGTGGGGGTAAACGTGTGCCTGATCCAGTCTGTAGTATGACAGTGGGCATTAGACTGGAGATCTGTCCCAAAGGAGCTTCAAAAGAGTGTGTGGTTTGTTCTAGTGATAGTGGACCAGGGCTTATACTACTTGGGTACATTGACTGAGCTTTGGTTTTGAAAGGATATTCAGGAGGAGGACCACGAGGATCTAGAGAACCTTTAGGTGGTGGAGGGGTGGCAGTTTTGCTAGATGGGGAAATAGGTGTCGCCATTTGCTCTTCGCTGTTAGGAATCATCTCTCTAGGCTGCCTTGCTCCATTTCGTTCCAAACTGAGTTGCATGATGCGCTCACTGAGGGACCGGACATGACCCTGTTCAAGCCCTGCTAAGCCTAAGTCCACTCCCACAAACCCTCGCTGGACCCATGAACGACCTTCAGCACGAGCAAAGGAGGACAGCGAGGGAGCTGAGGAGAGAGACGGCGGACAAGAGCTAGTGCTGGTGGGGATGTGTTCATTGGGCTGTAAACTCAACTGAATTTGCGTGTTCTGGTCAGGATTCGGATTGTTGAATGCCTGGTTAGTGTTCTTCAGACTTGTATATGTGTGACTTGGGTGTGTTAGCATGTTTCCTGTGTTATGAACATTTAAATGTGTGTAGACCACATTCTGCTCTTCATTTTGACCCTGCTGACCTCTGTAAAGCTGAGACTGCGATTTAGCCTCCTCATATGAGGGAAGATCTAATGCTCCAATCCCAGGAATATCAAGAGTCACCTGTATGCTCGCTGCTGTGTTTTGTGCTCCTTTGTCGTTCTTTTCCATGGAGCTGCTGTCCACCTGATGCTCCTGACCCTGCGGCTCCTGTCGGGGCTGTGTCTCTGGGAACACAATCTCAGCTGAGGTGGGGTTGCCAGGCGACGTCATAGCCTGGTTCTCTGAACCGACTTCGTTACCATAGCGCAGATTTTCCTGCATCAGGCGTTGCAGAACTGGTCCAGATACAACAACAGCATCATCTGAACTGTTGTGCATGATGGAGCCTGAGAACACCTGAGTGACCTCACCTGGAAAGGAACAGGTATGCAAAAAGTTAATAAAATAATAAAAATAAAATTAAGAAGAAGAAACACAACAACAACAATAATAAAAATGTAATAACAATGGTAAATGGGGATGAAGCCAATTTCCAGGCAAGGATATTCTAAATCATAATCTGGCAAATTAGTTAGATGTCTGTAAAACTGCATGAGTTAGATATTACTCCTATAGTACAAAACAAGCTGAGAAGTGTGTGTGTGTGTGTGTGTGTGTGTGTGTGTGTGTGTGTGTGTGTGTGTGTGTGTGTGTGTGTGTGTGTGTGTGTGTGTGTGAGCGTGTAAAGAGAGACCCGTGATCACCACCATCACATTCCTAATGCTATTTTAGGATTATAATTATAAGCCAAACTGCAGTCATGCCAGCTGGCAAAAGTTTCAGATGCCAGAAAGGGGAAATAAGCAGTAAGCAGGAGGCTACGAAATACACAAGGTTCAAACACATATACTGTACACACACTATCACAGCACTTTCTTATCACAACTGACCAAATAGCCAAACCATCACTGAACAGCTAACGTCATCCAAAGCCAACATCTCTGGTCTCCTGTAAAAATGAGAGCTAACAACCAACATGAGCTCTGGGTAAAAGTAAGATTTATAGAACAAAAATCTGTTCTGTTTCTTTTTATTGGGTCAAAGGGCAGATTGCAGCAGATCTGCTCTGTGTTTCCTGTCGGAAATGTTTGCATGAGCAATCACAACATTAAACAGAGCATGATATGAAATGCCCACTGGGCGAATATGGACCTTTAGGATTTCACATGGACTTTAAGTGGCTTGTAATATAGGTTTATACACTATCTACATATATATATATATATATATATATATATATATATATATATATATATATATATATATATATATATATATATATATAACTCCAATAATAGTGTATACTACACTTCCGTTACCGTGACTGAGTGTGTGTCTATGTATGTATGTATGTATGTATGTATGTATGTATGTATGTATGTATACAATTATAAGAGATAAACATATTGACATTATTTATTTTAAGTCCACAACAACTGACAGTTAACTGTCACACACGCACGCGCACGCCAACCAGCGGCAGTTAAAAATACCGTTAGCTGCGTTAGCCGTTAAATTTACCTCAGACAAGATTTACATATAACATTTAACTAACACAACTGTTCAGTTCTGTTTTATGATATATTCCAGTAAACGACGAAATAAGTCGGAGTTTTTGCTTCTTTACCAGAGTTTAGTCTTCACCAAGAAGTCCTTTTCTCCAGAGAGAGAGAGAGAGAGGTTATCTTCAGCACACAGTCTCAACTCCACCATGCTGAACTAACTTTCTGAGCCCTATTAATAGTCCGAGAGATGTTTATTTTTCTACAAGCAGACTGATGACAATCAAAACGCTTATTTACCGAGATCCGAGATCCTCACTTATTTAAAAAAAAAAAATCTAATCCCCGTATAGTAACACCGTTTCTCTTGATGTCTGTCCAACTTTTTTTTATGTTTTTGCACCCGCTTCCGTCCAAAACCACACCCCTACTCGTGTGACACACTGTGATTGGTCAGTGACTCGCCCTCGGGAAAAGAATCGATGTGCATTTTAACTCACTTTACTGAACCGATTCTTTCCACATACTTCTTTTACCTGTCTTCCTCTAAAAGAGTGATGCAGGAGTAGGTAAAGTTTAAGTGTATGTATTTATAACTTATCAGAATTCGCAAAACACAATGACTAACGGTTCTGAGGATGCAGAAAATGAACCAAGTGATTCAT